>NW_020954547.1:404649-406007 GCF_900497805.2 Vombatus ursinus | reverse complement strand
AAGGAAGGAAGGAAGGAAGGAAGGAAGGAAGGAAGGAAGGAAGGAAGGAAGGAAGGAAGGAAGGAAGGAAAGAAGGAAAGAAGGAAGTAAGGAAGAGCAAACATGAGACAGAAAAGATTATAAAATTCAAAATGGATCATTTTGATTACATTAAATTGAAAAGTTTTTGCACAAACAAAGCCAATACAACCAATATGAGGAGGGAAGCAGAAAACTGGGAAAGAGTTTTTACAACCAGTGTCTCTGATAAAGGCTTCATTTCTAAAATATATAGAAAACAAAGTCAAATTTATAAAAATGCAAGTCATTCCCCAATTGATAAATGCTCAAAGAATATGAACAGGCAGTTTTCAGATGAAGAAATTAAAGCCATCTATAGTCATATGAAAAAATGCTCTAAATAACTATTGATTAGAGAAATGCAAATCAAAGCAACTCTGAGGTACCACATCATACCTATCAAATTGGCTAACATGACAAAATAGGAAAATGATAAATGTTGGAGATGTGGGGAAATTGGAACACTAATGCATTGTTGGTGGAGTTGTGAATTGATCTAACCATTTTGGAGAGCAATTTGGAACTATGCCCAAAGGGCTATAAAAATGTGCATCCCCTTTGACCTAGCAATATCGCTTCTAGGGCTGTATCCCAAAGAGATCATAAAAATGGGAGAAGAACTCACACATACAAAAATATTTATAGCAGCTCTTTCTGTGGTGGCAAAGAATTAGAAACCCCATCAACTGAGGAATGGCTGAACAATATGAATGTAATGGAATAGTATTATGCTATAAGAAATGATGAGCAGGTGGAATTCAGAAAAACCTGAAAAGACTTGTATGGACTGATGCTAAGTGCAGTGAGCAGAACCAGGAGAACACTATACGTAATAATAGCCACATTGTGTGATGACTGACTTTGATAGACTTAGCCTTTCTCAGCAATGCAATGATCTAAGACACCTCCAAAAGTCTCATGATGGAAAATGCTATAGACATCCAGAGAAATAACTATGGAGTCTGAATGCAGATTGAAGCATACTATTTGTTCTTTTTTCTTCTTCTGTTTTGTTTTGTTTCTTCTTTCTTGTGGTTCCTCCTATTGGTTCTAATTCTTCTTTCTAACATGACTAATGTGAAAATATGTTTAATAGGAATGTATCTGTAAGAGCCTATATCAGATTGTATGCTATTTTGGGGAGGGAGGCAGGGAGGGAGGGGAAGAAAATTTAAAACTCAAAAGCTTATGGAAATGAATGTTGAAAACTAAAAATTAATTTAAAAAAAAGGAGAGAGAGGGAGGAAGAACAGAAAGAAAGAAAGAAAGAAAGAAAGAAAGAAAGAAAGAAAGAAAGA
>NW_020954547.1:380239-404639 GCF_900497805.2 Vombatus ursinus | reverse complement strand
GAAAGAAAGAAAGAAAGAAAGAAAGAAAGAAAGAAAGAAAGAAAGAAGGAAGGAAAGAGTCAGTTTCAGTTGGATCCTCAGTGGGGCAGCTCCTGGTTGTTTCTCCTTCATTCTCGAAGAGGACCAAGACATCAGAGAAGTGATTCCATGACATGCAAGTGAATTGGATTTAAGTGAAGGAGACCCATGCAAAGTCACCAGCTTCACTTTCTCCTCCAGAGCCATCCAGGTCCAGTGGTGACATATAGATCAGGACAACTGGAGATGGCCCTACATGCATTGAGAGACCTTGGCTTTTTTAAACTAAGGTCTTTAACAGGTCTCAGTTTGACTAACCTCCAGTAAATGATGGAGGATCTGGGAAGAACTTTCAAATAACTACTTTCCACCCTCTCCAATCAGAGTGGGAGTGGGGGGGAGGATCCTACCCCAAGGGCTGAGGATGTTGAGGAGGTGTCAGTTTCGAAGTTGTTTTCATCTCACAGAATGTTGAATATTTGATATCATAAATTCCAAGAAAATAGTTGGATTGGAAATGGTAGCTTTATGCCAATACTTTTCATCTTTGGGTTCATGTTTAGGTTCAGATTCCTTTTATCTCTAAGCCATTAATACCATTCTTTCCCTTTATCATCTTTTTCCTCCTCCCCTATCTAATCTATCCCATTTTCTAGACAACCATTCAGCAATCATTCAATCATGACTATGGGCCCTACCAAACAAAGGCTAGAGAGAGAATAACAACCCTCACAGCTTCCCTAATTGTTCAGAATTTTTTCCTTATGGTACATCAGTCTAAACCTGACACCTCACAACTTCCAGTTTTGTAAATTCTGATTTCTGGAGAAAAGTGGGATAAATCTAATCCTTCATTAAGATATCAGTTATTCAAATATTTGAAGAAAGCTACCATGTCTTACCCCACCCCCTAAGTCTTCTCTTGTCAAAACTAATCATCCTCAGTTCCTTTGACTGATGAATATGACATGATCTTAAAGCTTTCTTCTGGACATTCTTCCTAAAATGTAATCTACCAGTCCGATAACCCTGCCAAGTAAGGAAATAAGATTGTTCTGGAATGATCTATTCTTGATGCAGCCATACTACACTGCCTTTAAATGCCACATCCTTTTCTAGATAGTCACACGCCATCTCTTTAATTATACAATCCAGAATTTTCCAAGTCAAGTTCACTGTCCTGTTGAACAAAAGACAAACATTTATAAAGAAAATACCGTAAACTGGACATATGCCCTGGACATGCAAAGACAAAAACAAAAGCATCTTTGCCTTCAAAGACTTTATATTTTGCTTATGGGATACAATATGTAGTATACAGAAATATAGGTAGGAGAGAATTTAAGGGATTCCCACCCTCTTGCTTATTTTGAAAATCAGGACAAATGTTGCCCTCTTCCAGTCCTGAAATGCTGTCTTATCATGTGCAGGCTTCAAAAATCATTGACGCCAGTTATATCAATATTATGGGATGTAGTTGTTGACCCAAACTTCTCACTAGGCGCACTGTTAGTATCTCTTTTTTAATCTAGAATTTTCATTCCCTATTAGCCATTTTTGTTCCATACTTCTGTATGCAAAGATCCTTTCTTTGGCAAAGAAAACAGAAATAAAATAAGGGTAGAGTAATTCTGCCTTCACACCAGGGATTATTATCATTGTCCTATCCATCCAAAGGAGCAGTGCTATCTCTTTTTGACTCCTTTCTTTTCCTAAATATAGATTTTTTAACATTTTTTTTCCTGCAGTAAGGTCCTCCAGATGTTCCTGTTTGTATATGGTATTGTTTTGATTGTATAAAGTCTGCAACTTTTCAAAGCCTCCTGAAATAAATATGTAATAACTTAAATGAATTTGGCCTGACTGTATACCAGAATAATAAAGTGAATGAAGAATGTCTGTTGCTCATATTACAACATATATTCGAATGAACAACCTACATAGCTTGACCATCAGAATGGATAACTGGAATAGACAGTACAGATGGACCAATATTTTAAACAGGAGGGAGAAAGAGTGTTGGATCACCTTCAGGAAATTCATAAGTTCCCAAGTTTCCTAGAGAAACAAAGGCCCATCTTTTTTTACATTTTTACAGTGTTGTTGCACCTACCCAATCTTGTAAGAGAATTTTTAAAAGATTTTGTGAAGTCTGAAAGAGGATATAATTATGAATTTGGGCCAGAGGAAGCAAATTAATGGGTAAAGAAGGGAAGGGAGGGCAATCCAGCATAGGGGAAGAGCCCGTGGGAATGGAAATAGTAGGCATTTAGTAGTTCCCTCAGGAGAAGGACCAATAGGCATGCTATTCCAGGGTGTGCCAGTTCACCAAGCTTATGCACTCCTGTATTGTTAAACTGAACAGAATGCATTTAATCATTCTCAAATACCAATGGAAGCTCTATTTCTAGCATAGTTCTATCAGCAACTAGTTCATTTAAAAGCTATTACCTTGCATCCTCAAACTTGGATTTCTTTGTTTGTTTACATATTTCACTAAGTATCTTCTCCGTCTCATAAAGACACACATCAGAAAGGAAAGAACTTTTAAAGTATAATCAAAGAAAGAGGTTCTGAAATATCCATAAAAGAGAGTAATTTAATTGACTACCCACACATTCATAATATGGACTTAGCAGCTGAAGTAGTTAATTACACATGGCAGAACACTGAAGGATGATTTATAACTCCACAACTTCTTTATGCCTCTGCTGCAAAGATCTGGGGGGAAATTTTATTTAGGCAACATTTCACGTACACTTACCCCTGTTGTACAGAGTATGTTGCCTGTTTCTATTCTTGATTTCATGGCCCCTGTACTTGATATTCCAAAAGGTAGGGGCTCTTTGTTGCAGGGTCATTGACTTTCCTGCTATGGTAATCTATGGCCCAAGAAAAAGAGAACAGTTACTGCCCTCTTGGATGTGAGGATGATCAATCCCATAATCCAGAGGATCACCCTAAAGATCATATTTAACCTTGTGTCCCACCTCTTCCTACCAAGATAGATTCAGTTAAAGTTGTTATTGTTCAAGGCTGACAATATGTGACCTTCAGGGAACTCTGGAGAATTCAGGATAAATCGAAACTTCAGGTAATTTATCTCATTAGAAATGTAACAAAATCCTTACTCTGGCCAAAAAATAATTTTAAAAATAACGTAAGGCCTCCTATAGTACAATAGGACCTGAGCTTTTAATATCTAGGAACGAGAGAACACAAATATCCTTAGCTTACAAGATCCTCTTATCAATGGAGAAAATATCCATGAGTATGAACACTATACCTGCTATAAGGAAATCAATTTAACTCCAAATGATGAAAAACTACCCAATCAATAGTCCCAATGGAGTCTTCCTTACTCCTACAACCTCTAGTACTTTGCTGAGCTCTATAAGCATTCTTTGAGTTCTCCCCTTCCAGGACACAGGAAAGAGCTGCTGACTAGATAAAAAGGAACATGCCAACTTTTCTCCCTGAAATTGTCGCTCAGGTGAGACTCAGGTCCAAAATCTTATGCCTTAGCAGATTTTGAAAAACACAGATCATCGAATTTTGTCAGAAGTAACCATAGGGAGCATCTTACCTAATGTCCTCATTTGTAAAACTAGAAAACTGAGACTAGAGAGGTTTATGAATCAAAGTCCACAGTGAAAGTGCTAAGTTTGGAACCCTAGTCTGGCTGGACATCCTATGTTCTTTCCACCATTCAAATACTGAAATGGACCTATGACTCATTTATTTGGAAGCTCCTTCTAACCATGAAGATCTCAACCCATCCATGCTTGCCTATCCTGTGTAAGTATTGTGCATATCCTACCATTAGGTTGCCTGAGAAATTCAATCAACATACTGGAGGTCTTCTTCACTTTCTCCTAACATGACAAAGGTACAATTATAGGGCATCATCTATTCAGCTTTCCTCCTTTAACCTCAATTCATCTATCTGTCCCATGGATTGTGGTGTCCTTGAGGGTAGGTATTGTCTTTTGTCTTTCTTTGTATCTCTAGTGTTTAGAACAGTACCTGACACATAGTAGTCACTTAATAAATATTTATTGACTAACTGATCACACGAGCAGCTCATCTTTTCTTCCTATGTAAAATGATCAGGCCCACTTGTTTTGAGTGGTTATACTTCTTCTGGGAAGCTGTGCAAGGTTCTGGGTTCATGCAACCAGCACAATGTCATATACATTGCATTTGGAGAACCTCACCACCCACAGAGAATCCCCCTTGACTTTGGACTTTGCTCTGGATATCTTTCATCATAGAGGTGAACCCTGTTCATACTTGTCCCTGTTTTATGTCCTCACCTAAAGTTCATGAAGTTAGAGAGTTTTTGAATAGCTTTATTTTCACTGTTCCATCTTTCAAGGAATCTAAAATGATTTTGATGTATGGAAAGGAGATAATTTGTTGGAAAAGACCCATTAAGGTGGGGTGTTTTTTCTACTGAATCAAATGTTTTTGTTTGTTTGTTTTTGGGGCTTTTAAGAGTCAATAAATGGGCACAATGGAATTTTAAGTTCTCTACACTTTTCAGTCAATTAAAAAATGGCAAATATGTTGGATATTATTTGTGAAAGCCTATTTGTTACCTACTAACACCTTGATCAAAGATTCCTTCAATTTGTATGTAGATAATTCACATAAAGATATGTGTAGTTAGGGACATTCCTATCAGATGATAACTATTGGTATTTTTTAAAATTTCCCTTTTTTTTTGGTGTTAGAAGGTCTGAGATTTGAAATTTTTTCTAAACCTTTGTCATCCTCATCTTCTTGCATAACAATGTCTCAGAGCCCACATGTTAATTTGCTCTCTAGCACATATGTCTTCATGTATGTGCACTTATTCAAATTTAGCAACTTTTCCTGTGTTTGTTTTCAATGACATTTTTACCTCCCCTACAATCATATCTGGGACTATGATGCTAGGAGAGTAGGGCTCAAGAGTCTTAATTTAACATTATTTAATAGTAAAAAAAAATGCATATAGTTTTTAACAGTAACCTTTACATGGGATTTCTATTTTTCTTAGTTGTGCCCCTCTTATTTTCATCAATAAATGTTTCCAGCATGACTTTGCTTAGTTGGATCTCTCTTTAAGCTTTATTTAAACTAGTTTTGCTGTCCACAAAAACTTCTACATGCTTTATGAAAGATTTCTCAGTATCATCCATCATTTGTCTTTCACAGTTTTTGCAAATGAATTTATATTCTAAACAAGTATTGCCTTTGGCCACCATCTCTCTCTACACTTTGCAAGTAAGTCAAATGTTTATTGGCTAAAGCACTTTCTGGGATCTTTTGGTCCCTTTGTTGTAGCAATAGATTTACAGTAGCTAAACTAATGCATAAAATTGTTGTAATTTGATGTCAATGTAATTTCTATTGTCCATCTCCCATTTTTCACAAAGCAAAATGTAGTGGACAGTGATATGGACCCTTCTGCTTTTAATCATTGGTAAGCAGACACTTTGAGCTAAGAAGTATAATTCACAAAAATGGAGGATTCAGCCAACAAACAAAAATAGATCTGTGATCTCAGTGATTTGAATGTTTCCACGAATGATATAGACCAGATCTCATCCTGTCAGACTCTTATCAGTGTCTTCCCATAAGTTCTGAACAGGAGGTCTACTCAATGTGCTGAAATTCTTCCTCACTTAGTCCTGACATTTTGAGGATACTTCAGGAACATTCTAGGTGTCCACCTGGCATCCCTCTCCATTGCCTCTGTGTAATATTCAATTTCAATTCTTCAGACACTATATTTCACATCTCACAGAAATATAAGTCATCATACTTTATTTTAAAATTTGGATGGATCACAGCTTTTTCCAACACAGCAATTCTTATGTCATTAAGTTGCGTGTCTCTGTGTAGTTCTTTCTCTTTTTCTTCTATTCCTTTTTTTCTAGAAAAATCAACAAACTTAAGATATAAGATTCTTGGTTAGTAGGTCCTTTGGGGAAAATCTCTGTAATTGATTCAGTAATGGGTGCTTTAATTTCACTCACTGTTCTGGGTCCTTTCACTTCTCCATTTATTTCTTTCAAACTTCAAGGGACGTCCTTCAATTCTCTGCCACACTACATCAGCATCCTCTGCTTTGGATATGAAAGGATGATCAAGCTGGAGCTTGAAGGGACTTCAGAGGCTTTCTGGCCCAACTACACCATTTTACTATTGAGGAAACTAAGAGCCATAGAGGTTAAGGGACTTGCCTAAAGTGACATATGTTTTCTACTCTAGGGTTCACTATCCGAATCTATCTCCTGCTCTATATTCTTATGACAGTTATCTACTAGCTCTCAGATTATTTAGTACTTGGTTCTCAATCTTCCTCTTCACCTCAACTTTTGGTCTTATAGTGGACTTCAAAGTGTGTGTTATTCCCTCAATTGCTGTAATCTCCCTCTACTTTCCCAATGTTTATGATTTAATTATTCCACTCCATCTCAACCATACAAAGGGATCTACAAATCTTCCACTTCCATGACCAATAATTTTTAAATTTTTAAATTCCCTTATCCAACCATAATTTCCTATCACTCTATCTTTCCCTTTGCCTTACTCCTAAACCTATTTCTTCATCTACACAGTGATCTGCAGTCTCTCCATCCTTCAGTATTCTTCTAGATCAGGGGAACCTATGGCCTCAAGGCCACATGTGGCCCTCTAGATCCTCAAGTATGGCCCTTCAACTGAATCCAAACTTCACAGAATAAATCTCCTTAACAAAAGGATTTGTTCTGTAAAACTTGGACTCAGTCAAAAGGCTGCACCCAAGGACCTAGGAGGCCATATGTAACCCCCGCTCCTGTTCTAGACAATCACTCCTTCATTCATTTCACTCTTCCCTACTCTAGTAAAACCCAACACTTGGATTACTATCGCTATCCTTCTGCTCTGCTCCTACTCACATGCTGCTGAACTATACTCAAAGAAAGTGATAGAGAGTGTACCCTAGGTTTTTGAGGGGTGGATAAGAATGCTTGGGGCAGCTAGGTGGTGCAGTGGATAGAGCACTGGCCCTGAAGTCAGGAGGACCTGAGTTCTAAATCTGGCCTTAGACCAAACACTTGACAGTTACTAGCTGTGTGACCCTGGGCAAGTCACTTAACTCCAATTGCCTAAAAAAAATGCTCAGTAACTATTCTTGCTAGATCACCTAGTAAATGTCTTTCCTTTGAGTTATTTGTAACTACTGGTTAATTATTAAAAGTGAGCTCAATGGTGAAGTCTCATAAGGTATAATTATAGTAGTATGGAACTACAATAAACTCTGGAGACCATTAGAATAGTCATTTCTATGTAGACCTAAGCTATCAACTAATGAATAATGAATGGGGGGAGAGGGTAGCTCCAAGATGGGGGTGCTACATATATGAACAGCACTACATCCAGGTATATATTAAAAATAGAATATAAGCTCCTTGGGGGCAAGAGTCCTTTTTTAGTATCCCTAGTGTCTAGAACAGATTTTCTGCACCAAATAGGTGCTCATATCAGTAATGTATATAAAGTGTTTGTAAACCTCAAGGTACTATATAAATGTCAGTGATGATTTGGGGGGAGGTTCTAGACCTTTAATTAATTATTTTGGTCTAGTGAACTCTCAGTAAGGAAACTTCCTTTCCAAATACAAATCAGCAAGTGCTCCATAACTTAGAATCATAGAGAGGCGTCTGGGATACCTGAGGAATTAAACCACTTACTCAGGGTCATATAGCCAATGAGCAGTGTCAGAGTCAGGACTTGAACCAGTTCTTTCTGCCTTCAGAGATGACTCTACTATAAAACTGTGCATACTTTTTAATCCAGCAATACTACTACTAGGTCTATATCCCAAGGAGATCAGAAAAAAAGGGAAAGGACTCACAAGTACAATAATATTTATAGCAGCTCTTTTTATAGTGACAAAGAATTGTAAATTGAGGGGATCCCCATCGATTACAGAATGGCTGAATAAGGTTAAGGTAATGGAATACTATTGTTCCATAAGAAATGGTGAGCAGGCAGATTTCAGAAAAACCTAGAAAGACTTGCATGAACTAATGCTAAACGAAGTGAGCAAAACCAGGAGAACATTGTACATAGTAACAACAACATTGTAGGTTGTCTGACTTTGTTAGATTTAGCTGTTCTGCAATGATCTAAGACATACCAAAAGACTCATGATGGAAAATGCTAACCACATCCAGAGAAAGAACTATGGAGTCTGAATGCAGATCAAAGCATACTATTTTCTCTTTTTTTGTTGTTTTTGTCTTTTGAGGTTTTTTTTCTCCTGGTTTTTCCCCTTTGCTCTGATTTTTCTTTCACAACATGACTAATGTGGAAGTATGTTTAATATGATTGTACATGTATAGCCTATATCAGATTGCATATTGTCTTGGGGAAGGGCAGGGGGAAGTGGAGGGGGATTTAGAATTCAAAATCTTATAAAAGTGAATGTTGCAAACTAAAAATAAATAAATAAATATAATCTTTAAAACAAGATGACTTTCTATTCTCTGTACTGGGCTGTCATAATGATCAATAAATTCTTTTTTAAAGTTGAATTTAGTTAAGATGAACCCATGCAGCATGGTTTTAACACAATGGACAGAGAAGCATTTCGGGAAAATGGAATGAGAACTAGCCTTAGAATCAGGACACCTGGATTTGAGTCCTGGTTCTTCCACTTAGTAGCTTTGGAAGGCAAGTCACTTAAACATCGTAAGTTTCTGACTCTCAATTTCCTCAATTGTAAAATAAGGATATTAATACTCACATTGTCTGCCTCTCGGGTCCATTGTGAAGAGAGCCAGAAAGCATTATATAAATGAGTTGTTTTGCCTTTTGCCTGTGGCAGAGAGTTAGGATGGAGGAAGATTGTGAGCAGGATTACCTTATAAAAAAGTAAGAAGCAATGCAGGGAAATACAAGTTTCCAGAAAGCTTGGCAAGAGGCCCAACTAAGCAAAGTCATCCCGGGGGTATTTAACAATGAAAGTGAGTGGAGGGAAACAGATGAGAAACAGAGTTCTTTAAAGATTTTTATAATAAGCTTTATTCACCATCAATGACAGTGGAAGCCACCACACTTGGATGTGCTGTATTAACATCTGGGTATGTAGGATGTTTTCTATTAAAAAACTGGAGAGTTCACACACACACACACACACACACACACACACACACACACACACAAAAGATAAGAAGAGAAGCTGGATCAGACCAAGTACACAAAGAGGAAGTCTAAGCCAGAGGTGACATGATTCTGAGGGTAGAGAAGGTTGATACACATTAGATATAAAAGAACAATATATATCATAGCCTTCAGGGGAAAATCTCAGACTTTAGTGGAAAAAAAATTATATAACTGAAAAAAATATCCCATGTAATCTATAAATGCCTACTTTCCCAACTCTACAAAAATTTTAGGAGAGTAATCTACAAACACACCGAAACAATCCTTGAAGATGTGAAAGAGAACAAAAAAATCTTCACAAACTTCATTCCACAGTAGTCACATCTTTACTGTCATGCAATTGACTGAAAGGTACAGAGAATGAAAGACCCTACTCTGTTTATTGGTGTTTTGGTTTGCTACTATTAAAAAAAAAAAGAATGTGATTTACAGGAACAATAAAAACTATTCTCCAAAAAGTCATTATGCAACGTTCCATGAAAAGTATAGCAACCAAAATAACTTTGGTTTATATATTTGGTCTTAGTAAAGTCAGGCAAGGAATTAAAGAGAGAGACACATACTCTCCAACCAGGTTTGCTGTTAATGGGAATGATTATCAAAGAATCTGACAGCAAGGTGACAAAGTAGCTAGAATTCTGAGATTGGAATGAGGAGGATCTGAGTTCAAATTCTGCCTCAGATACTTACTAGCTGTATGACCCTGAACAAGTCACTTTAAGTCTCCCAACCTCTGTTTCTTCATTTGAAAAATAGATTTAATGGCCTCTAAGATCCTGCTTTGAATCAACGATCCTATGAAGGGCAGCCTATTGGTCAAATAGAACATGTAATGGTATGGATAACCTATAGACCTTGTCCATCAGTACTTAAATGGACAGATTATTGCCTCTAGACAAGGATCTGGGCTGAGTCAAAGTGGCTGAGGAGAGGACAGAGCACAGTGCTTTTAAGGATTCCAAACTTCTCTCTGAAACAAAAGCCAGTCTCTTTTTAAAATAATGTTGTCCATATAGAGGACACCACAGGCTATACTTAAAGGGCAAATCAAGAAACACATGGCAGGTATGAACAGACTTCAATAGCTTACGAATAAAGAGTTAAGTTGAACTGAAGCATGGGAAGAGTTATATAACTGGAAAAACTGAGCCAAGCACAAAAATGAGTGACAACTGGTAGTTACCCCATGTGTTCCACCTAAATCCAGCATCAAAAGCTCTAGAACTCTAGAGCATCCATCATGCAGCATCAAGAGCTCTAGAGCAAGAACCCAGGCATTGGCAGGGAACCTTCTGTAAGGGAAACAGAAGACGTGGAAAAGCATGGATAGATTACAATCTGCATTGTTGATTGAATCCCCACATAAATAAGATATGGTAGAGTGGAAAGTAGCAAAAGACCTGGGTTCAAATCTAGCTTCTGGTGATTACTGCCTGTGTAACCTTCACCAAATCCCAAATCACCTAACTTTCTGGGGTATCAGTTTCTTCATCTGTAAAATGAAGTGGTTGGACTACAAGATCTCTGAAATCTCTCCCAACTCTACCTCTATAATCTCGTGTATGAAATCATGAATATCAGGATGAGGTACTTGACCAGGAGCTGGCCTCCAAGCCAGGAAAACTTGGTTCAAGGCCTGCTCTAACTCCTCTTGACTACATGATCTTCTCAGGATCCCAGGGGACTGTCTAAGACTCTTAACTTGCTGAGAAGGTGCCAGTATGCATTAGTAGAGGGAGTTCCTCACTACAAACTCCCTATACAAATGAAATCACAGGTCTGTTTTAAAAAAAAAAATGTATGAGATCACACATCCATAAAGTTATCTGTGTAAGTGCATTGAGTGAATAACTTAGGGAAAAGTCTACATGGACCTCTCCTCCATCATAAATGAATGCTTGTATAGAATTATTATAGTTGAAAAAAGAACTTGTTCTTTAAAAAATCCTTTCCATAATAACCAGTTTGAAGGTGATAAATTGAGGCCAAAAAGGCCTTTCATAAGAAAATAGTTAAGAATGGAAACTGAAATTTGATCAATGGATTCTGGCCTTCTTTATCCCCTGAAGCAATTAGCCTAAGACCCATCCCAGGGAAGTGTTCTCTATTCCATTCAAAAGGAAGTACCCTCTTCTATCATTCAGAAGAGATGCCCTACTACGTTGAAGTGATTCTGATATTGATCTCTGAATGGAGCTCTATTGATTCCTTGAGGGTAGCAATCTTGGAAGGAACTGAGTAGTGATTATTATTTTGGATTGTTAAACCCAAATTGTATTTTAACATATTATAATTTTCTCCATGTTCAAGATTCTTGTAAATATTGCCTAAAATGATCTTGGAACTAAAAGTTATTTTGAAGGGTATAGGTGAACTGTGCCAGTTTAGACATCTCATTTTTATCCAGAAATGGCTTGGATATTAGATCAATGTTAAATTAAATGTTGTTAATTAAATGTTAAATTAAATTAAAAGTTGTTTCTAGGAGACTTGAATCTAAAACACAGAATACAGTATTAATATTTTTTTCTTTGAGATTGAGTCCAGTATACTACAACTTTGTATGATGTTTTCCCCTTAAATAAATATATCATCTTATACTTGTATGCACTGAAAAGTGCTTCTATTTTCTACCCAGTTACACAACTTCCAGAGGTCTTCCTGCAGTCTATGCCTATCACCTTGGCATTTCCCTGCTCAGATAAGTCTAGTGTCACCAATGCATTTGGAGATGTCACTGCACACCCTCTTCCAGATCACTTCCATATCACTTTGATATGACCAGTTCCAGTAGTGAACCCTGGGACACTGTTTACATTTCTCCAAACTCTTTCTTTGCTTCTTAACAAGGAAAAATGATTCAAGATGGCAGCCATCCTCTGGTCCTTTTTAACTACTTTCTTTATCACTTAATGCAGACAACAAAATGCATGAATTGTAGAGAAGACTATTACTACTAATGATAATAACAATAATCTTATATTTGTAATACTCCTTAAAACTCTTTTTTTAACTTTATTTTTATCTTATATATTTTAGTTAATCTTTCCCTCCCAATAACTCCTTCCTATTAAGCATTTTTTGCATCCTCCATAATATATCTACATATTTTACATAAGGAATTCTCACATTAGCCATGTCCAAATACAATTGTCTCTTTTGGCATCCTAACATCATCATCCCTTTATAAGCGTCATGTTTCATCTTTATTCTTTGGACTCACGGTTTATCATTTCATTGATCAGAGTTCTAAAGTTTTTCATGGTTGTTTTGCCTCTATAATGACATCATTGTATATAAAGTGTTCTGATTCTGCTCACTTTGCTCTGCAGCAGTTCATAAAAATCTTCCCAATTTTCTTCTTAAATTGTATATTTCATCATTTCTTATTTCATGATAATATCCTATAACATACTTATATCACAATTTGTTTAATCATTCCCCAAGATATTGGCAAGATATTCCCTTATTTTCCAATTTTTGTATCCCATTTAGTTCTTTTTCTTCTTTCTTTGATATTTTGTGGGGTATAGGTCTCATAGTGGTATAGCTGAGTTAAAGGGTTTACATAATTTGGTAATATTTCTGGGTATAGCTTCAAATTGCTTTCCAAAATGGCTTTCCAATAGTTCTAACAGTATACTAGTGTATTTGTTTCCCCACAGGACCTCCAACATTCACTATTTTCCTCTTTTGTTATCTTTACCAGTCTGATAGGTATCAGGTGGAATCTCAAAGTTGCTTCAATTTGCATTTCTCTAATTATTAGTGAATTAGGGTGATTTTTTTCACGATTGTTGATACCTTACATTTTTGCTTTTGAAACCTGACTGTTCATATCCTTTAACCATTTGCCTATTGGGGAATGGCACTTAATCCTTATATATCTTGGAAACAAAACCTTTATTGAGATACTCGTTGCAAAGATACCTGATGGTATCTCTACTTAAGAGAACCATTCATTCCATGAGCATGAAAGAAGAAGCCAGGTAGAGACCAGAAAGAGTACAGAGAAGAGAACTCCATCTCTCCTCCAGAGAGGTCTTCCTGAGAGAAAGGACAGAGAAAGAAGGAGCCATTGTCAGAGGGAGTTATTAACGGGAAGGACTGACACACCACAGAACCACAGTGTGACAGAAAAACTCAAACTTATCTGTTCTCTCATCTTATGAGTTATAAAAACTGTGTAGGCCTCAAAAGAACCTGGGACCTACCATAGAAAGGGAAAGTTGTTTGACTTCCAAGATTTTTTTCCCCTTATAGGCTTGGTTTCTGACCATCATACTTTACCACCATGCCTTAGTTCACCTCTGCACCATGGAACATCCATCAGTCCTTGTGACCATCTCACCCTAGAAGATCCTTTTCCCCCTCCCCACACTGGTTTCCTTCTTCCATTGGTGAGTTTTCCCTGGGGCCTCCATTTTGAAGAGAGATCTAGAACACCCAACTTTCATTCCCTTCCCAGCTTTCCTTCTGACTATCTGGACTTTGACACCATACCATCCTCCTCATTTCAATTCCCTTTTGTCTGGTGTCTTCTTCTATTAGAATATAACCCACTTGAAGGCAGAGATTATATTTCTTTTTTCTTATCTTTGTATCCTCTGTCCTTAGCATAGGGTCTGGAACAGAGCACACTCAATAAGTGTATATTACTTTGTCTTGTCTTGTTTTCCTTCTAATTTACACTGCATTCAATTGTAAGAATTTTTTTTCATTGTGCATAAACGAAATGGTCCATTTTATCATAGGTGATCTTCTCTATCACTTGTTTAGTCATGAACTCTTCCCCTATTCATAGATCTGAAAGGAAATTTCTTCCTTGCTCTTCTAATTTGTATATGATGTGATGTTTTATATCTAAGTCATGTATCCATTTGAAACTTGTCTTGGTAAATGTTGTGAGTTGCTAGTCTAAACCTAATTTATGACAGATCATTGTCCAGTTTTCTTAACGCTCCTTTAGATTCTCAAAGTGTTCTTCATATAATCTAATTCATCCTCACAAGAACACTATAAGGTGAGTACTACAAGAATTATTACCTACCCACCTTCATTTAACAGATGAGGAAAGTGAGGCTCAAAAGAATTGTGTCATGCCCAGGGTCAAAGAGCTAGTAAGTATCAGACTCGAGATTCATACTCAATTCTTTTTTGACTCCATATATGATTGGCACTCTTTCTACTACAACAGTCATATTATTAGATACTTACAAAGTCAATGAAAATCTCCTCTATATCTGTCCTGGTTTTGACAATAGAATGATACTATTCTATAAATTAGCTACTTTTGGAGCCTTGTTCTTATGGCATAGAGACTCCAGATGACCTAAGTTTGTAAGTAACACTTTAACTGAAGCCTTGAATTCAACATATAAAATAGTGAAATGTGCTCTACTCACCCTCTCTCCCCACCAGAAGGACCAAGGTAACAACTAGAAGCCTCTGGTCACACAAGTACTATAGCAAAATATGGAAATATGTTCTGTATGACTACAAAAGTATACTCTACATTAAATTGCTTGTTTTCTCAAGGAGGGGGAAGAAGTAGGAGGGAGAGAGAATTTGGAAATATTTTAAATGAATGTTAAAAATTATTACATGTAACTAAAAATTATATATATTTTTACTTTTTAAAAAAATTACTATAGCAAGAAGCCAAGGCATAGGCCAGTCTGCAAACATACTCTATGGAATGGCCCCACTTAAACATATCAAAGGGACTCACCTGATTACTCATATTCTAACAGTACATTTTGCTTCTTATAAATAGGACTTGAATTTTTTTATGCAAATAAACAAATTGAAAATAGGCATGACAAATACAGATTTCCCAAGGATTATAAAGACAAGATAGTTGTAATACAGATAATAGAAAATGTCATTCCTACTTCTGCTCTCTGGAAATAGAAATTACTTTATTGGATTAACTGATCAACCTATTAATGAAAAGAAGTCAAAGGTATGTAGTATATGTAACACAAAAGGAGAAAGTGAATTTAAATAAGATGTATTGTCAAAGAGTATTTGAAACTATCCACAATTTCGTGACTTGCTGTCTCCAAGAGGACCTGCAATTCATATCTGATACAAGAGTTATTTCCATTTCTGTAGAAGCAGTTTTATGTCTGTCCTATGGCCCTCTTTTTCCATTTAAGTCTTTATTGAAGTTAAAATTTCCTTGGGAAAGTATCAGATCATAAAATATTTCTGAGTTATACTTTTCCTTTACAATTATATATAGGCAGCTATATGAAAACTCAGCTACATAATAGTTTCACATATGAGAAGACAGACTTTCTAGTCACTGAAGAACTCAAATGGGTTTATATAAATTAGTGTCAATATGAAAGGAAACTTACTTTAGATAAAATTTTCTTCTTAGAAATAAAAAAGAAATAAAGAAAGCAGAGTATACTTGGTGTGTTCAAAATGATTTCGTTTGCTTTATAATAAAGATTTGTTGATTTATTTTTCTATTTAATAAACTCAATTTAATTCAGGCATCAATGCTTCAATGGATCTGTGATCTCACAACTATGGGTACTCCCTCCAACATACAGCTCAAGATACATCCAGGCCCTCCTGTGCTACTCTTGTCCATGTCTTCTTGTACTGGCAACCTTCCACAAGATATCCACACAATATGCTGGGGACTTTCCTCTAGTTCTCTTGAGGTCACATGGATACTAAGGAAGCAAGTAAGGTATCCATCCTTCTGGCCCTCTAAATCATTTGACACTGTTGGCCACTTCCTCCTCCATAATGCTCTCTCCTCCCTGGGTTTTCATAACTCTTCTCTCTACTTTTTCTTTTCCTACCTGTCTGATTGATTTTTCTCCATCTCTGTTACTGAATCATACCCCACATCCTATAAATTCTGTGTGAATTTGCCCTAGGGTTCTGTCCTAAGCATCTTTTGCTTCTTATTCTATGATCTCTCTTTCGGTAATATCTTCAGAAGTAGTGTAACATAATGGATAGAGAGCTGGCCTCAGAGTCAGGAAGACAAGTTCAAAGCACTCCTCTAACATAAAATGGCTTTGTTACCCTCAACAACTGACATCCTCTTAGTGCTACAATCTGCTAAATTGTCAATCTGCATTAACAGAAGGATTTTTCCTCGGTAGGAAGCTCTCTATGCTAGGGAAACCATGAATTCAGATGTCCTGTTCCAGAGGAAAAAGACTCCCAAATTTATATGATCTCATCTCTTTTCTGAGCTCCAGTCCAATATTACTAACTGCATACTAGAAATTTCCATTTGAATGTTACATAGGCAATTCAAATTCACCATGCCTAAGAACGAATTCATCTTCTTCCTGCCAAAACCCTCTTCCTAACTTCTACAATCCATGTGTGACCTGGGGGAAGTGTCTTTACTTCTCTTCACCTTAGTTCATCATCTGTAAAATAACGAAGTCAGACTGGATGGACTCTGAGCTCTTCTGTATGGACTGACTCCTGTTCAAGATAGGCATCAGCATGATTTCAGTCACCCATGTTCACAATGTGAATCATCCTTGACTCATCACTGTCCCTCATTTCACCCTTTTGTCTATATCAAAGTCAAACCTGTGCTTTAGAAATATCAATTTGGAAATTGTGTGGAAGATGGATTGGAGAAGGGAAAGACTGAAGCAGGATAATGAATTCAGAGGCCCCTGTCATGTCTAGGTCAACAATTCTTAAAGTGTGGTCTGAAGATTCTTAGGATATCCAAGATCCTTTAATGGGGACTGCAGAGTCAAAACTATTTCTATAATAACACTAATGCATTATTTGCCTATTAACATACTCCTCCCTTTTCCAAATACATACCCATTTTTTGAACAAAAACAACATATTAAGCCAGCTACTAAAGAGATTTACAGAAATCTATAAAACAATGCCATTCTTCTTACTACTTTTTATTTGGAAAAAAAACTGTTACTTTCTATAAAAATGTTATTTATGTTGTTTATAATAAATATAATTTATGTTGTCATATAATATTGTCATATAACAATTATGTTGTTTATTATTGACATTAAATAAATATTTTTTAATAATTAACTTGATTTCTAATAGAGTAAATATTGATAGATACAACTTACATAAAAAAGGCTTTTGTGGGTCCTATATATTTTTGACATTAAAAGAGTCTTGAGACAAAAAGTTTGAGAACAACTCACCTAGGTAAATCACCTGTAGACCCCTCCCCAAATCATTTTGAACCCCCAAGACCTAAGAAAGGCCTAAAACCTGGATTGTCCAATCATGAGAGACATTTTGGCCCACTCTGCTAAATCTACCATAATGTTTTGCATGCTCTGGCATAATAGACATGCTTTGCATTGCAGTCTGAGTAAACTCAAAATGCCCCTTCCTGTATCAGTAAGTACAAGGCCAGATGAAGCTGACCAGGAGCATTCTTCTATTTATGACTACTAAAGGCAAGGTGCCTTGAACCAGACACTATCTTGAATAGTGACTTTTCTCATGTTTTCTTATGTTATATTATGTCATGTTGATGGTAAAAGAAACACAGACATCCTGGATCTATAATTTCAATTGACACTTTGACATTCTCCTGTCTTACTGTATTTACAATCCATCCACTTAAGAAATTCCTTTCTCATATCATGGTTAACATATTTGGAGACTATAATTTCAGCTGACATAGACACCCTGAGCCAGGAAGGGAGGGAAGGGGTGATAGGGAATTGCTCTGAAGATATAAGGTCTGCTTTTTCTGTCCATCCTTGGGTTCATTTGCACAATCAGTTCCCATGCATATCTCTATATGCATGTTCCGCAAGCTTTGAGAGAAATAAACATTTACGTGCAACCAAAATGTGTTTGTCTTTATAAGAATGAACTTAGTAATGGTTGACACATGATAAGGTTCTGACCTAGAGAATCAGCCATAGGCAAGAAATAGACAAATGTGAGAAATGTTGTGAAAGAGTTGACAAGATTTGGTTATTAATTGGATTTAGGTGGCCTCTTGAATTAAATTGTGGATACTTATATCTTAGGCAAGTACTACAGATATATGATGAGATTTTCCCAGAATTAAACATGAAGAGATGTAGCTAAACAGTAGTTCACCTGAAAAAGATTTGAGTTTTAGTAAACTATAAGCATAATATGAGTTAACAATTTGACATGACAGCCCAAAAACTAAAATAAAATAAACCAATCTTAGACTAAATTAAGAGAGTCAAAACATATAAGAATAAGTCACTGATAGTCTTATTAGACTCTGCTGGTAGTCAATAAACATTTATCCAGCACCCACTATATGTCAGGCACTGAGCTAAACACTAGAGATACAAAGAAAGGCAAAAGACATTCTCTACCCTTCAGGAACTCACATTTTAATGAGGAGACAACCTGAAACAACTATATGTAAACAAGCTATACATAAGATAATTTGTAAATAATCAACAGAGGGAAGAAATTAGAATTAAGGGGGACTAGGAAAGGCTTCCTATAGAAAGTGAGTTTTAGCTAGCACTTGAAGGAAACAGGGAAGCCATATGGGAGAGAAGAGAAAAGAGTATTCTAGGAAGGTGAGATAGTCATTAAAATGCCTAGAAACTAGGAAAAAATGATAACAAATTCATCTGGAAAGAATTAAAGGTCAAGAATATCAAGGGAAATAATGAAAAAAAAAGGCAAAAGTGGCCTAGAAGTACCAGATATCAAATTATATTACAAAGTGGTAATATTCTAAACAATCTAGTACTGGCTGAGAAATAGAGTGGTAGATCGGTGGAATAGATTAAGTACATAATACACAGCTGTAAATGACAATAATAATCTAGTTTAATAAACCCAAAGAACCGAGCTTTTGGGACAAGTACACACCATTTGACAAAAATTGCTGGGGAAACTGGAAAGCAGTTTGGTGGCAACTAGGCATAAACCAGCATCTCACACCATATACCAAAATAAGGTCAAAATTGGTAAATGATTTAGACATAAAAGATAATTTCATGTGTAAATTAGGGGGAGCATGGAAAATTTTACCTATCAGATCTATGAATAAGGTAAAAATTTACAATCAAACAAGGGATAGAGAGGATCATGGGAAGTAAAATGGATAATTGTGATTACATTAAATCAAAAAGTTTTTTACACAAACAAAACCAATGCAGCCAAAATTAGAAGGAAAGCAGGAAAGTGAGGGGAGGGGGATTTATAACAAGTTTCTCTGATAAAGGCCTCATTTCTCAAATATGTAGGGAACTGAGCCAAATATGTAAAAATTAGAGCCATTCTACAATTGATAAATGATTATAATATGTGAATACACAGTTCTCAGAAAAATAATGCAAAGCTCTCAATAGACACATGAAAAAATGCTCTAAATCACTATTAATTAGAGAAATGCAAATTGAAACAACTGAGGTACCACCACACATCTATCAGATTGAAAACATGAGAGAAAAGGAAAAGGACAAATGCTGGAGAGTATGTGGGAAAAATAGGGACACTAATGTGCTATGGTAGAGTTGTGAACTAGTCCAACCATTCTAGACAACAGTTTGGAATTATACCCAAAGGGCTTTAAAACAGTGCATACTCTTTGACCCAGTAATACCACTACTAGGTCTGTATTCCAAAAAGATTTTTAAAAAAGGGAAAAAATCTATTTGCAAAAAAATAAAAATTTACAACTGTTCTTTTGTGGTGACAAAGAATTGGAAACTGAGAGGACACATGATTGCTACCTCCAAGTATTTGAAGGACTATGTTATGTGGAAGAGGAATTAAGCTTATTCCATTTGACTGCTTAGGAAACAAGAAAGGACACCTAGTAGAAGTTTCAGAAAGACAAATTTAGGTTTGATGTGAGGGAAATCTTCCTAACAATTATGTTAGGTATGAAAAAAGTGGAATGGAAGACCTCAGGAGGTACTGTACTGACCTCACATAGATAACCCCCTGGAGGCTGTGTGATCTTGGGTCAGGTAGGTCATAGAAGAAATCTTTTCATGTACAGGTAGCCTTAGAAGTCCCTGTTAGCCAGGAAATCTGTGATTCTTAGAATGACAGAATGAGAAAGAGAGCATTTGGAATTGCATTTGGGAACTTATTCATTGCTTTCAATGATTGCAAGTTGCTCCCTGAAACCAAAGTTTGTCCTTTTAACACTGCTTATCTCCCAGGATTGCTGTATGACTGAATCATACTGTAAAACAATCAATCAATAAATAAGTATTATGTGCTTATTATTATTATATTCCAGTCATAGTGCTAAGCACCAGGAAGACAAAGGCAAGAGTGAAAAAGTTCCTGCCTCTGAGGAACTTATATTCTAATAGAAGAAACAATTGGAATAACAATCATGATAGCTAGCATTTATATGGTTCTTTAAGACATGAAAAGTATTTTCTTATTATATCCTCACAACAACCCAGTGAGGTAGATGCTATTACTTCCCCCATTTTACAGATGAGAAAATTGAGATTAATGTTGCCTAGGGTCACACAGCTAATAAGTGCATAAGGTTGGACCTGAATCCATGTCTTACTGATTCCAAATCTAGGTCTCTATTCACTGTGCAAGCTAGTTGCTTCAACTGCCTGGCTAAAACAACATGAGCATATTTAGATATATACAAGATACAAAGTAGATATATGATGTGAAAGCATTACCATCTGGGAAGATCAGAAAAGGAAGATCAGAATGTGGCACTTGAGCTGAGAACTCCAAGAGACAGAGGGAAAGAGAGGAAATATTCCAACCACTGTAGACTGTGAGTGGAAAGGTGTGGAGATAGGGAATACAGTATTGTGCCTTAGAAAGAACAACAAAGGGGCGGCTAGGTGGCGCAATGGATAGAGCACCAGCCCTGAAGTCAGGAGGACCTGAGTTCAAATATGGTCTCAGACCAAACATTTGACACTAGTTGTGTGACCCTGGGCAAGTCACTTAACTCCAATTGCCTAAAAAAAAAAAAGAGCAACAAAGCCAATATGGCTATAACACCATATGGGTAGGGGAGGAGTATGTGGAGGAGAATAATGTGTAGGAAGGGGCTGGTTTAAATGCCAAGCATAGGAGTTTGTATTTGATCCTTGAAGTATTAGAGAATCATACAATCTCCAAAGGAAAGAAAAGGGGAGGGGAGTGTGAGGTGGTACAGTGACCAAAGGTTAGTGGAGGGACATATTGTGGGTGATTTTAGCCTGCAATAGTATCTTTAATGTTCTGTACATGTTAAATGGTAACCTCACAGAGGTCTAGTGACAAAGTCTGAAGAATTAAGGATGACTGGTCTACGTCTTTCCTCAAAATAGAAATTCCAGGTAGAACTCATCAAGAGGAAAAAGGGGGCCCCAGATGCCAAGGGAGAAGGTCGCTGAGGTGTAGTGGTGAAGTCCAGAGAAACCAATATGTATACATGCAACATATACAAAATGTACGGAGATAGGCATATACAAGACACAAAATAGATACAAGGCGATTTTAGATGAGGCTGAATGGACAAGAATTGCAGCAGCTGAAGGATCATGGATGAGTTCCAATCTGCATCGCTGGAAGAAGTACCCACATCATTGAGCTCAATGATGGATTGAAGTCATTGTGATGCAAGTGTAATGTAGTGAGGGCAAAGAAGAGAGCCAAACAACATGCTCTAAAGGCATTTGTGAAGGGATAGATCCCTTTGGGTTAGGAGAATCAAGTGAAACTTCAGAGAAGAGATGGATATGGAAGGAAGAAGATTTTAATGAGCAGAGATATGTAGGAGTGCACTTCAAACGTGATGAAGAGGCCGGATGAAGGCATAAAACACAAGAGTCTAGCATGAGATCAGAAAAAAACCAATCTGTTTATTTTGACTGTACTATGTAATTTTGAAGGCGTATAGTATAAAAGAAGACCAGAAAGGTCGGCTGGAGAAATACTGAGAAGGATTTTAAATTCAGACTAAAGAGTTTATTTTTTACCCTCTAGGAAATAGGGGGCAACCGATGGTTTTTGAGTTAGGGTATAATAATGTCAGTTCTGTACATTATGAAGATTTTTTTTCAATTCAGTTCCAAATTCTTTCCTATTCCCTCCTCCTCTCCTGCCCACTGAGAAGGCAAGAAAAATAAAAACAGATATGTATGGTCAAGCAAAACAAATTTCCACATTAACCATATTAAGGAAAAAAGAGACAAAGAATTAGAAGAAAACAGGCTTTAATCTGCATTCTGATCCCATCAGTTCTCTGTTTGGAGGTAAGTAGCAGATTTCATCATGACTCCTTTGGAACTGCAGTTGGTCGTTGTGTTGATCAGAGTCTTTGAGAATTGATTATCTTTACAATATTGCTATTACTATATAAATTTTTCTCCTGGTTCTGCTCACTTCATTTTACATCAGTGTCTACAAGTCTTCCCAGATATTTTCCAAAACCACCCCCTTCATCATTTCTTATAACACAATGATATTCCATCATATTCAAATACTATGATTCTTTCAGCCTTTCCCTAATTGATGGGCATTCACTCAGTTTCAAATTCTTTGCCACCACCAAAAGAGCTGCTGTAAATATTTTTGTACAAATAGGTCCTTTTCCTTTTCCTTTGATGTCTTTGGGGGATAGCCCTCGTAGCAGTATTGCTGAGTCAAAGGTATGCATAGTTTAATAGTTTTGGGAGCATAATTCCAAATTACTTTCCAGAACGGTTGATTAGGAAGATTACATGAAGTATAAAGGATGCATTGGTGAAGAAAAAAACCTGAATGCAGTAAGACAGCTTAAAGGCTATATCTTATCCTTATATACATTTTAAAGCATTATTATTAAACTATACCAGTATTTTAATAACTAATTTTAGATTCTTTAAAGTAATATTGTTTTCTAGATATGGGTATTTACTAAAGTTATTCACTAAAGTATAAGCTTTTTGATAGTAACAACTATTTGGTTTTTGCGAACCCAGTAAATTTTACTTATTTTGAACATATTTTGTCTCCACTATTACAATGTAAGTTCCTTTAGGTCAATAACTTTCATTTTTGTCTTTGTATTCTCAGTACCTAGGATAGTCCCTGACATGTTCAGTTGTTTTTCAGTCACGTCTGACTCTTCATGACTCCATTTTAGGCTTTTCCTGGCAAAGATACTGGAGTGGTTTGCCATTTTTTCTCCAGCTCATTTTACAGATGAGCAAACTGAGGCAAACAGGGTTAAATGACTTGCTCAGAGTCACAGAGGTAGCAAGTATCTGAGGCCAGATTTGAACTCATGAAGAGTTCAGACTTAACTTCAGATTCCTGACTCCAGGCCCAGTATTCTATCCACTGAGCCATCTAGCTGCCCTTCCTGACACAGAGTAGGTGCTTAATTAATGTTTGTTTGTTAATTAATTGATTTTTATGCTCAGTACCCAAGACTGTGCCTGGCACAAGCAGGCCTTTAATGAATGCTTGCTGAATTGAATTTGAATTACTGATAAATCAGATCTATTTACAGGACCAAAATCTCATCAAATTGTGCTAGAATGAAAGAATTCAAGTAACTGGGACTGTAAAATCCATTTGCAGAAATGTGTTAGCCTCAACACTACAGTCGGGCAGACTTGATATAAAAAACTGACAATTTCAGTTTAGCATGTTATGATGTATAGAATAGATGATGAGTTATCTGACATATGATTTTATGGTAACTATGTATACTTATTTTTTACTTCACAATTGAAGGGTATTTTTTCAGAATAAAATAAATAGCTACCTCTACCTGTATTTTTCTGTTATAGTGATCTGCTGACAGTGATGTGAAATGTGATGTACTTAGAGCCTTGGAAAGGAATAGTTAGAATGTGTTTGCTAATGATTCAGAAAAGATTTACTAGCTTTTAGATTAACTGGTTCGATCACAACAAGCAACAATAGTTAATAAAACATGGGCTCTGACGTCTCCTATTTTAAAAAAGCCAATTAATTTTAAAGAATAGTATGGCCATGGAGATTAAAGATTAGATAGATGCATAGATAGATACATAGATACACACATCTATCTAGCTATAGATGTATGTGTTGCATTAAAATGTATTTTAAATAAGAAATCTTATTTTTAATGGCTATTCATTTTCTAGCCTTCCCACTCTCTATCCAGTTGAATAATAGGAAGAGAAAGAAAGAAAAGAAAGAAAGAAAGAAAGAAAGAAAGAAAGAAAGAAAGAAAGAA
>NW_020954547.1:338148-380229 GCF_900497805.2 Vombatus ursinus | reverse complement strand
AAGGAAGGAAGGAAGGAAGGAAGGAAGGAAGGAAGGAAGAAAAGTCTTCACAACAAATATGATTAGTCAAGCAAAACAAATTCCCACATGGACCACATCCAAAAATACATCTCAATCTGCATTTTAAGTCCATCAGCTCTCTGGTAGAATGCAGGTAGTATGCTTCATCCTCAGTCCTCTGGAATCATGTTTCGTCATTATAAGAAACCTTATTCTTTAAGTGTTTAATAAACTTCAAAATGTTATATAAATGTCAATTATTATAATCATTCTTTTTAAATGGTAATGACACAATCAAGGCTAGCCTGTTTCTCTCTTAAAGGCCCTATCTATGCCAAGTCATGGAATCAGATCACAGAAGGGTTGATATGGTCATTTAAGGGACTGTGACAACTGGTATCAGTAATATCCATCAAATGCAGCAATACTTGAAGTGAATAGGCACTAGGAAAGAGCTGAAAACAGGAGGAATTAAGTGAGCTTAAAATTTTTCTGCCAAGTTTTCTCCAAGACAGCTTTAACTTCTGCTAGGAACAATGAGATCATTGACTGGGATCTGCAACTTACTGGCCTTTTTACCTGGAAGACCAGGAGAGTAAGAAAGGAAGTATAGAAACAAAGGACTTTAGAGATTGATAAAATGTCAGGGGTGGTCCCAAGTCCCTTATAACATGGAACAATTTGGACCAACAGGCAGTTTACCTTGGTAGTATTCAGTTAGAGTAGTCAGTGAGAATCACAAATAGCAAAAGAGAATCTGAATTTGAGCAGGTATAGAGGGCAAGAGTGACCTGAAAAAACTACCATGTATGTGTTTCTGCCTCAGGCAATCATCAATTACGAGTTCACTAAATGCAAACTAACTCCTCTGCAGGGGGAGAAAGAAAAAGGGTAGAATAATGGCCTCTCTTCTCAGATCAGGAAAAAAGGGTTATCCAACAGAGACGAAACAACCTAGAAAAACACTCTAAGGAAACAAAGAGTAATAAAAGGTAGCAGAGGGAAAGAAGGTGATACATAGAGACAAGGGAAGAAGAAAGACTTCTAAATGTTTTGAATATACTAAATTCTTCCCATATAGAATGTGTCTGGACCATCTGAGGAAGAAGAAACTTCTCATGCTCTGTAGAACAAGTAGGAGGGGTATACAAACTTCTTTTTAGATATTTTGGTAATTATATTTTAAAATAATTATTTTCCTTTGTACTCCTATATTTTACTTTATGTAATATGTAATATATTTTACTTTATGTGTTCATTTTAAAATAATTCTAATTAAATAAATTAGATTATTTAAACTAATTAATTTAATTAATTAAAAATCATTAAGCTTTACCAACTGCCAATGGGGAATGGAATAAGTGTTTATATAGTGTCTACTATGTTCCAGGCATGCTAAGTGGTTACAAATATTGTCTTATTTGATCCTCTCAACAACCCCAGAACAGTAGATCCTGTTACTTGATTTTATAGTTGAGGATACTCAGGCAGACAGAGGTTAAGTGACTTGCCCAGTGTCAAATGCCTATTAAATGTCTGAGGCCAGATTTGAACTCAAGTCTTCCTGACTCCAAGCACAGCATTCTGGGCCACCAAGAGTCTTCGCACTAAAGATTATGAAAACCTGGGCAGAAAACTAAAGAATTTAAGAGATACATTGTATTTTTATCACTGACAGTCAGAAAATGGACTATAGAAGATAAAGTAAGATACAGTAGGGGAACAACTAGTTAAGCAACTAAAGTTTGAAAGAAAATTTTACTTTCTTGTCATCATTTCATTTTTCGATCGTGTCTGACTCTTCATGACCCCATTTGGGGTTTTCTTAACAAAGATACTAGAGTGGTTGCCATTTCCTTCTCCAGCCCATTTTATAGATGAGGAGACTGAGGCAAACAAGGTTAAATGACTTGCCGGGTTCACACAGCTAATAAGTATCCGAGGCCAGATTTTAACTCAGGAAGGTGACTTTTCCTGACTTCAGACTCAATATTCTATCCACTGCACCACCTAGGTGCCCATAGGATATAGAAATAATAAATTATGGTTAGTAAAAAAGCATATTAAATGTGATCCAGGAAAAATGTTCTTACCTAGAGATTGGTAGAGCAGAAGGGGGATTTCCAAAAATGAACCAGGAAGGCCTGTTCAGCATGAGGAAAATGGAGTTATTGCTATTCTGAATCAGCAAGCTTGCTGGAGATTTTCAGTAGTCAGTTCTAACTAGACCTGGGAACAGTTTAAACCTTAAGCATACCAGAGTCATGCAAGAGAAAACAGTCCTAGGAGAGTGTGACCATCTAGACTCCACTGGTTATTCACATTTGAAATGTATCTTTTAAAAGTGTATTATTTTCATTTCTAAGTGATAAAGAGGTTTACTTTTTTTTGTTCACTGCTACATTTAAACAGCTTGACTGGACTGTTTTAGGCCTAGTCTTCATTAAGGGTAGTAGGCTAGTAATTTAGAATTCATAATATATGAATATTATGTTAAAAGAGGAAAGAAGGAAAAAGGAAAGGCTATCTGTCTGTGTACCAAAATATTAATAACAGCAATTCTGTGGTAGAAAAAAATAACCTGAAAACAAAGCAGATGTCCCACAACTGGAAAATGGATGAACCAATTGTGGTGTATGAATGTAATAGGATATTATTGTATCATAAGAAATTACAAGCCTAAGGACTTCAGAGAACCACAGGAATTATATGAATTAACACAGAGTGAAGTAAATAGATCCAGGAGGACAATTAACACAATGACTACAATAATGTAAATTAAAAGAAGACTAAAACAAATCTACATGCTGTGTAATTGTAGTGACCAGTCTTGGTCCCAGAAAGGAGGCAAGGAATCGAGCTACTCACATTTCAGTAGTTAGAGTATTATGGGCACGGAGTGTTTTGTGTACTGTAAGATATAATGCTGTGCCCGTCAGTTTTGCCTAGCCATTGGTTTGAAGGGAATGCTTGCTAGATCAGGTATATATGTAAGTGACTGTGATTTTTAAATAAAAAGCATCATTAAGATTACCATTTTCAAATTTAATTAATTAAATTAAATAGAGGAGACTTGAGCATGTTTTCAGTTGAAGAGACAATGAGCCAGTGGAAGGAGAAAAGCTTGAAGATACAGTAGACAGAAGGATCAAGGTCTTAGAGGAAATAGGAGGAGACAGGATCAAGAACACTGGCAAAGGCATTAGTTTTAAAAGGGAGAAGGAATACTTCTATTTTTTGAAGGGGGCGGTCAGAGAGAGGAGTATTGATAGAATGCGAAGAAATTGAGAAAAGGGAAATAGAGATAAATGAGATGGCCTCAGTCTCCTCAGATAAGTAAGAAAGGTCATCTGCTTAAAACGATGATATTTGGGAGTAGGATTGGACCAGGTATTTGATGGAGCTAGATTGTATTGGTTTGTGAGAGCCAAGTTGGTAAATAATCAGTGTGAATGTTTTTACCTTGGAAATCAGGAAACACTATCAATTGGGGCTTGAGTTTTGAGGTTGTTTTTTTTTGTCTAGACTTAAGAAAGTGATGGAGAAAAGGTTTTAAACTTAACATTAAACTTGAAAGTGTGCCATATGTCCTTTTTCTTCAGAGAGCTGGTAATTAAACATTTACCAGTGTACCCTTGGATTGAGGTCTTGAGGAGAATGGAAAAGGTTTGGAACAACTGATGTAAACAATGAGATAAAGGATCAACAAAATATGGATACAAAAATTGCTAAGCAACGGTAAGGGCCCAGCTAGATAAACAATAAAAAACATGACTTTCCTCAGTAATGTTTGGCAGCCCAGGCATGGAAGAATTGGATGATATAACACTACAACTCTCCTTTGTCTATGATTATAGGAGATAATATTAGATATTTGAAATTCATGGATTATACCAAAACTTCTTCTAAGCAAAGGTTAAAGCTGCCCTCCACTGATTGTTTTACTATGGTTATTAGATAGGTGTAACACAAAATTCAAATTAGAACCAAGGATTTCTAACTATTGGTTTGGTTCTATATATATTATAGCATCCAGCTTTATTAATCTCTTTTTTGACTCCAAACTCCTCTAGAACATTAACCAAAGAGTCACATGTTTTGATTCTGACCACACCACTTCCCCACTCAAGAAAACAACCAATCAATCAACGAGCATTTTTAAAGGCATGTACTATAGTACATGCCTATGTGCTCATCACTAGGCTAGGAACTGAGTATACAAGTACAAAGAATGAAACAATCTTCTCATGGTGATGTTTACAACCTTTCACCATCTGGCTCTAAACTATCTTTCCATGCTTATTTTATATTACTTCTCCATGTACAAGCTATGTGTTTACAACCTAGCCTCCTGACCGGTCCCTTTATACAGTATTGCATCTCCCATTTTTGCATCTTTGCACAGTCTATCTTCCATCCCTGGAATGTTTTCCCTGCTCACCTTCACCTATTGTAATACTTAATTCCCAACAGGGTTCAGGGCTACCTCTATATAAGGATTTTCTTTTTTTGCCTCCAATCCCAGTTATTAGAGCTCCCTCTCCCTCTGAAATTGCCTTATATTGACTTCACACACTGTAATAGGCATAAAATAAATGCTTCTTGAATTTAGTTGAATTAAATTCCATATTTTCACCTGAGTTAAAATTTTTAAAATTAGTTCTACTTTACATATTTTCTTTCACAGTCAGTTTGACCAATAATAGAAATACACTGAATGCCAGCTTTACCACTCAACTGAATCACAAAGACTTTATATGAAATCTCTTCCTGAAAAATATTGAGAAAACACCATTATGTCTGCCATGTAAATTAAATCTCAGCCTTGGGTAGCTGTGAGGTATGGGTCATTCATATTATACAGTAAAATGCTTTGCATTCTCATAAGAGGCATGCATTCCCTCTAGACTTAGAGCAAGAGTCACTCATATTTAAGTACAGAAAATGCAAATGACAGTCACTCAGATTCAGGTGGGATGCCCAGAAATATACATTTCAGGCATTGCATACTTTATTTTCACATAGGTTTCCTCGTATTGTGCTTCCTTCCTGAGTCCAGGCAACTTTATCTCTTTTTTTCTTTGTGATGTGCAAAATCTAAGGAAAAAGATTTAATTAAATTAAAATATGTTTTTGAAAATATAGAAGGCATCTTATAAGCATTTTAATATGTGTTAGCCTTCTATTCTTTGCATGGTTCCATTCCCATACATATTTCTCCTCTGCTTTTCATAGAACACACCTAGGGAAAAAAAATAAAATAAAGAAAACTGATAAATCTCTATTACTTATTTTTATTTAGGCAAGTCCAGGTGTCAGGTAAAGTCATGTGTTCTCATCTCCCACCATGATGAAATGATGCATTAGTTGCTAACTTCATCATATGCTTGGGTTGAATAGTGTGTAAGCTTCCCACCACACAACAAATACAAATATAATTATGTCTGTCTCTGTAAGCCCCATGAATGGAGAAACATATGGGAAAATGAAGTCAAAGGGTACAATTGGTGCTTTTAACATTCAACCGCCTCAACAAATATTGGGTCTGATATGTGGCAGTCATTGTTCTAGAAACCGCAAGAGAAACAGATTAATGCGACAGATTCTCTGCCTTCAGGGAGTTTACACTATCTTTGTAGGAAACAGAGCCATATGCATATAGTTATCATAAAAGGCAGAATATGATGGTAGGCAAAAACTAAACTCTCTGAGGGTTGAGAATAAGATCACATGTGGTTGATTGGAGAGGGATGTCATTATTTTCAATAGTAAAATCTAAGTTTCTTGAGGCAGGGACTATTGCGTATTTTTATTTTCATCTTTGTAGCTTAAGCAATTTGGACCTGGCTAAGTACTTGAATGCTTGCTGAATTGTTCATTTGAATGCAAAGAATATTCATTTATCAAGCACCACATTATATATATTGATGTCCTAAAGAATATTGCTATACAGTGAACAAAAAAAATTGATAACATGTGTCCTTTAACAACAACAAAAAAAATAAAATTGTGGATTTTTGCAAGGCAATCATGAAGGCTAGGCTAAATGTAGTCAACATCTCGCAGATGTATCTAATAAAATTCAATTGATTCAATTCAGCAAATATTTACTAAATTTCTACAATGTGTAAAGCACTGAGGGATATGAAGACAAAAAAAAAAATCCTGCCCTCAATGAGCTTAAATTCTACTGGAGATAAGGGAAAGAGTAAGGTAGAGAGAAAACAATTTAATCGATACGGAAACTCCCTCTACCAAAGCAGGGTGTAAACTATCAATGACTTAGATCTAATTCTATAAGAATTAGAGGCATATGGAAGTTAAATGACTTGCCTAAGGTCATAGCTATTAAGTGTCACAAGCAGGATTTGAACTCAGGCCATCAAACTCCAAGCCTGGAATTCTAGCCACTATGTAATACTATCTCACTTTGAAATAAATGTTTCTCCAAAAGACCCACAGAATAATACGTGCAGAGAAATGAAACTTAGAGATATGTCATGGATATTAATGCTTAAAAACTTGCCATTTGTGTTGTTGTTTTTGTTTTTGTTTTTGTTTTTTTGCTTGTTACAGCATGGTCCTACTAATGTAAATTTCATAAACAAGTACATTGAACATCTTAATTCTTATCTTTTGAGAAACTCACCATTGGGCAACAAATATAATAAGGGTGATTATTCTTTTTGCAAGATGAAACATAGGGGCAGCTAGGCGATACAGTGACTAGAGCACTGGCCCTGGAGTCAGGAGGTCTGGAGTTCAAATCTGACCTCAGACACATAACACTCACTAACTGTGTGACTCTGGGCAAGTCACTTAATCCCAATTGCCTCATAAAAACAGCAAACAAAAACTTTTTTAAAAAAGATGAAGAATATATCTAAATAGCATGTATTTTCCTAACTTTTCTATGAGAAATTTATACAGGATGTATTTTGTTCATGAAGATCAGTCTTAAAGGAAGGACATGAACAAAAATTGCACAAAATGAGGTGTGACTGGGTTGCAATCTGTATCAGAAGTACATATACCAATGAGATCATGGATCCATAAAAGCATTGACGTATAAATTGATCCTAATTGTTCTTAAAAGAAATAATCAATGATATTTATGTAGTACCTTCCTTGGGTTACTCCCCCAGTTTGCACTCACATTCATGGATTTGGTCCCTAGCATCTGCTATCTCTTCATTCTCGGGCTACCCTTCGGATCTCTATTCCTAAAATTATAGTTCAAGAACTTCCACTAGTAAACTTTACTTTAAAAGAAAAAAATAATTTGATCAAAACAAAGGTATTTACTAAAATAACACAGTTAAAAATAGCAGCTACAAATATTCCTTCATAATCCTTGGGTGATCTTTAAGAAATATGCCCGATATCAGTTGGAAGAGTGGGCACTAGCTTTGAGTACACTGGTGGTGAGGCACATCGGCTCCTTTCTGTTTCTTTGATCTCTTTTCTCTTCTCATGGAGTCCTTGTGCTACTCCCCAAAGGCCAAAACATCTCTGCTGGGCAGGTTATTCAGCCGGGGTACCAGTGTATGCTACACAGTCTTCCTTGAAATTGACAGACCTAGTTCTCTTTTAAATCTATGGTTGGGGGCAGCTAGGTGGTGCAGTGGATAGAGCACTGGCCCTAGATTCAGGAGGACCTCAGTTCAAATGTGACCTCAGACACATAACACTTACTAGCTGTGTGACCCTGGGCAAGTCACTTAACCCCATTGCCTAGCCAAAAAAATAAATAAATAAATTGATGGTTGGCTCTCTTCTTTGCTGCCAGAGGTCTTGATCTTTGAAGCTACCTCCTGCTTTTCTGTGGCTGTTTTTGTCTAGAGAATGTATATGTCTCCCTTCTTTGTTGGATGCAGTGTCTTCTGCTGGTCAAATCTCCCTACTTTAAAGTACTGTGGAAAACAGAAGAGAGGAAAGAGAATATACCCCACCTTCCCTTACCCTGAAGGTGAAGAGCAAATTCTTTCTCAAGGTCTGATTTGTTGCTTGAATGCCAACTCCTGCTTGGATTGACTCTAGAGCTAAGAAACTCAACTTTTTTAAGAAAAATCAGGATCATAATCAATTTTCTGCCAGCCAATGTCCATGCTGCCCTTCCAATTCAATCAAAGGAATCCTTTCACATGTTACAAAGAAATAAAAATGTAAAGACGTTTTTAGGTCTCCATCAATGCATCAATGCTAACAGTTACATAGATCTTTAAAGTTTGCAAAGTGCTTTACATATATTATCTCATTTGATCCTCAAGATAACCTGGGAAGGTTTGACAAATGAGGAAACCGAAGTAACCTAACATACTTTTCCACAACTCTACCTTATAGGAAGATGTTCTTTATATCAAGCCAAAATTTGGCTCTTTGCAACTTCTATTCATTGTTCCTAGCTCTGCCCTCTAGGGCCAAGGAGGACAAATGGATAATTTCATGCATATGACAGGTCTTTAAAAATGGAAATGGTTGAAGCCCCTTAACCAGGTCTTTTCTTCTCTAGGCTAAAGATATTTAATGTTTTCAAATCATCTTCATGTGGCAGGATCCCAAGACCTTTCATCATCTTGGATGTCCCCATGTGACCCGTTCTAGTTTATTAATGCTTTTTCTAAAATGAGTCACTCAGATCTGAACACAATAGTCCAGGGATAGTCTGACCAGAATACACAGAGTATGATAGTATTTACTCCCTAATCCTAGGCACCATACCTATCCCAGCAGCCTAAGATTGCTTTAGGGTTTTGTTGCTGTTGTTGTTATTGTTGGCTGCCATAGCAAATTGATGACTCATACTCCATTTGAAATCCATGCAAATCAATAGATCTTTTGTAAATTGCTATCTAGCCACACTTCCTCATCTTGTATGAAGTTGATTTTAAGCCAAGTATAAGACCCTACATTTACTCAAAATCTCAAATGCATCTTTGACCTCATCAATTTGGCCATCTAGTCCAAATGATGATTGCAAACCATTCATGCCTGCCTATCCCACCTGATTCTTGTCCTCCCATTAGTTTGCTACATAGGGTCCATCCAAAATATTGGAGGGCTTATTTGCTTCCACCAGACTTCACATTCATCTTTATTAAATTTCATCTTTTTATGTTTGGCCCAACATTCCTATCCATCAAGATTTTTTTTGTATTGTTATTTATTTTTCTTTTTTAAAATGAACTTTCCTTTTATTGATTTTGCTTTCATACAAATAGCTGAGGGATGGTTGAGTCAGCCTTTGGAGATGGGGATCATCTCCACAGTATTTCATTTATACACAGAATTGAACAAGCAAACACAAACCCACTATATCAATTAGAAGTTGGCATGGAGTTGGGAGTGGAGGGTGCTTAGAGGGAATGCCTAAGACTATCAAGGGGGAAGGAAAAGTCACTGTTAAGTTAGGAGTCCCTGGGAGAGGCTTAATCTGCTTCAAACCAAGAGGAATCAGGAAGTCAAAAGTGGTTTGAGAGGCCATAACTGAAGGGGCAAGGTTGGGTCAGGAGTCAGGAAGCAATATGACAAATGGGGTATAGGAATCAGCCTCTCTTGCTAGGGTGCCCCAACCCTTTCAGATTTAATTAATAATAAATTTGATGACCAATCTAGTCATCCATAAGGCTCAACGTTTAATATCATACCTCATAGTTTTATCATCTAAAAAAATCTGATAAACATGTTATCAATGCCTTTATCCAGTTCATTGATTTAAAAATATATATTTCGTAGTACAGAGCCTTCACAGATACTTGGGGCACCCACTCAAGGACTTTCAAGTTGACATTTTGGAAATAAGAAATTTAAAAGAAAGTTTCTTGAGAACAAGAATCACATCATGCATATATTATACACCATTCCCAGTATACAGTGGGTGCTAAAAAAAAACTGCAAATCATTCTTAGCAATATGGTATTTCATCAGCTTTAGCTTTATGGAACTTCAAACCATAAAAACTGAAAAGGAAGAGTGGGACTTTTAGCTTTGAGGTAGTAAACATTATTACATAAAAATCCAGAAATACTTTGGATAGAAGCCTTTCAAGACCCTAAACTACAATCAAGGCATAATGCATTTGACATTTATGTTACCAAAATGCTGAGTCCTTTTTATTGTGAAAAAATGTAAAGCACATTTTTAGTCATTTTTTTATACTCCATTTGAATCATGGACCTTGTTCAGTGTTCACCTTTTTTTTTCCTATGAAAATGGGTATTTACTAGTTAAGTGTTTTCCAGCAAGCCTTTACCCTTAAATGTGGCACTAACTCAAATGTCTAATTAGTAGCTTGGGGAAGGAGAGATGGGAGGGGTAATGGAAATTTCCATAGAATTAGGGACCATCTATTGATTGTACCCTGGAACATGTACATAAACGGCTTTAAGATTTGAAAGGAATAAAAAAACAAGCATTATGTTTAAAAAGGAAAATGGAACCTCTCAGTTAATAATACAATAACTTATATAGTGATTTAGGTTTCCCAGATATTTTCCCTCAATAACCCTATGGAATAGGGAATGCAGATAGGATTATCCCAAAACAGCATATGAGGAAACATGCTCTGAGAAGTTTTGACTTGCCCATAGTCCACAAAGATTGAACTGGGATTCAAACTCAAGACAAAAATAGGTACTATGGCAAACGGTGCCTAACTGCTCTACCACATTAATAACGGTGTTAGAGGTATTAGAGGCAACTGTTGGTATAGCAGCTAGAGTGGTTGGCCAGAAGTCAAGAAGGTCTGAGTTCAAATTCAGTTGAAGACTGCACCAGACACTTAGCTGTATGACCCTGGGCAAGTCACTTGACTTCAGTTTTCTCATCTGTAAAATGTGGATAGTAAAAGCATCTACTTCCCAAGGTTGTTGTGAGAATCAAATGAGATAATATTTGTAAAGTGTTTAGCAAAGTAGGTGCTATATAAATGTTAGATAGTATTGCTATTATTACTATAATAATAATAATAGTTATTATAATAATATATAATAATTATAATAATAGTTATTATTATTAATTATTATTTGCCCTAGATGACACTCTGAAGTCCTCATCTGGCTTTGATTCAAGACTATGGATACATGACCTTCTGAACTCTACAATGATGAATATGAGATGAACTGATACTTTGTTTTCATAAGTTAAATACAATATATAGGCTTAAAAGGTGGCTGTAGTCCTTTGCCTGAAAAAAAAAAGTAGGACTAAGCAAAAGAGGATGAATACAAAAATATCTAAGAGGTAGAATCCACTTGCTTCTCATATTCATGTGAATCCAAACATATGTAGGTAGCTTCATATAGGCCAAGGTTTGGGATGACATCATAAGGCAACAATGTTTGGCAGTGGTCAAGGTGCAAGTCTATTTGCAACGTTAGCTTGACCAATGTAGGCCTCTTTTATATGAAAACAAAACTGTAGTACTTCTAAAAGATACAGAGCCATAATAACTAAGAAGACATGGTTTATCCAAATTTTTCCTAGATTTATCAGATAGTTTGTATAACATAGATAAGATTTAATAGAAAGGGTTTTTAAATTTTTTTTTAATTAACAAAAATCTATTCTCTCCTACCCCATCTACCTTCCCTTCCCTTCTCCCCCCTGGGAAAAAAGAAAAGCAAAACCTATGTATCAAATATCTATGGTCAAGAAAAATGAATTTTCATATTGGCCATGTCCAAAAAATATATGTCTCAATTTGTACTGAGTCCATCTCCTTAAGTCTGGGTCTGGCCATGGTACTCCCCAGATCAAAAATCTTCAATGGTTCCCAGTTATCTCTAGGATAAAAAGAACTTCTCAGCCTGGTGTGTAAAGTTCTCCCCTGTCTGGTTCCAACTGTCTTTCTGGATTCATTTCTGCTTATTTCCCTTCACACTCTACATCCCAGGTGAACTGGTCTACATGCTATTCCACGTCCTCAGCATTTGATCTCCTTTGTCTGTGCCTTTGCATAAGTTGTGCCGATACCTAGAGGACATGCCCTTCTCGTTTCCACTTCCTAGAATTCTTAGATTCCTTCAAGACTTAGGCCAGGTATTGCCTTCTACAGGGTCCCATAGGACTCCTCTTCTGATCCTGGAAGCTGTGAGTACTCTGCCCATACTCAATTTATCATGCATTTACTCATTTGTTTACATGCTACATCACCCCCAATAATGTGTAAGCTCCTTGAGAGTAGCAATTCTCTTTGTCATCTTTGCATTCCCAAGGCCTTGCATAAAGTCATTCCTTAATAAATGTTTGTTGAAGGTACTTGAATTGAGAGGGCAAATGATAAATTGCTGAAAAAGAAAAATAGCAATTGTTTAGGGGAAGACTAGAAGCTAAGGGCTTTGGAAGTGACAGGAGCAGGGACTTAGGGGATTTAAGAATGAAACCTGAGATTGGCATCAAGGAAATCTTCTGAGAAAAGCAGAGAGAGATTTGAGTAAATGATCTGAGAAGAAAGAGGGGATAAAAGAAAATGAGAGTTTTAAAGAACTGTTGATTTTTGCAGCAGCATAAACCTAGAAGCAAAGTAGTGCCCATCAGTTGGAGAATGGCTGAAAAGAACTGTGGTACATGAACAGAGGAAAGGAAACTGAACCAATGAGGAAACTCCCTCTACCAATGCAGACTGCACATTCTCCACAGCTGATGACAATAGGGAGTTGCCTAGGGCACTGAGAGGTTAAGTGACTTAATGAGGATCACATAGACGAAAATTTCAGCCCCAAACCCCTTCAAATACCTGTAAAAAATGGCTCTAAACAAATACTAAAGGAGCAGAACACACAAAAAGACAGAGCAAAACCAATTTCCAGCCCAAGACAACCTGGATGGTTGATCTAAAAGGTATATCATGCCAGGCAAGGAGAGGAATGCAGTTCTTTGTGGGTGCACAGGCAAAACAGGCCTCAGCGAACCTGGAGCAGGCCCAGAGTACTAAACCACAGGCAGCTGTGGCAGTTTCCAGACTTCTCAACCCACAAATGCCAAAGACAACTTAGAAGGTCAATAGGAAAAGTCTGTGACTGCATTGAGAGAGAGACTTGGTCCCAGCCCCAGTCACGTGTGCATGACCCTGGGGAGTGGCTGCTTCAGGCCCACAGACTGAGGGGGAATCGAGTAAATGATTAGAGGAGGATTGCAGGGATCTTTTTGCTGGTGCAGGATTCTCTTGCTTTGCCCTTGCTTGGATCTGGGTCACAGTTCTAGGTGGCAATCATGGGGTGAGGAGGAGCACTGGTGTGGGGAAGCTTGTAGTAGTGATGGAGAGGAAATCCTCCTCACAGTTCCAAGGCAGAAAAGAGTGTTTGTGATCACTCATAGACTAGAATACAGTCCAGGGAAGGAGTAAACACCTCACCCTTAATCATACCACCTTGGAAGAACTGAAAACTTACAAGTCCCTAGAAGTATCTCTGAAAACAGCTACACAAAACCCCCAAAGCTTCAGAAAGTACATTCTCCACACTGGAAGCAGACCCCTACCTTAACAAAGAGTTTAAAACTCAATTAATTGGCTGGGATCATGAGTAAACAAAGGTGCAAAAAAAGTCAGATCATAGAATCTTTCTTTCGTGACAAAGAAGATCAAAACATACAACCATAAGAAGATAACAAAGTCAAAGGTCCTACATCCAAAGCCTCCAAGAAAAATATGAATTTGTACCAGGCCATGGAAAAACTCAAAAAGGAGTTTGAGAAGCAAGTAAGAGAAGTAGAGGAAAACCTAGGAAGAGAAATGAGAGTGATGCAAGAAAATCATGAAAAACAAGTCAATAGCTTGCTAAAGGAGACTCAAAAAAATACTGAAGAAAATAACACCTTAAAAAATAGCCTAACCTAGATGGCAAAAGAGGTACAAAATCTCAATGATGAGAAGAATGCCTTAAAAAGCAGAATTGGCCAAATGGAAAAGGAAGTTCAAAAGCTTCCTGAAGAAAATATTTCCTTAAAAATTAGAATGGAGCAGTTGGAAGCTAGTGACTTTATGAGAAATCAAGACACTGTAAAACAAATCCAAAAGAATGAAAAAATAGAAGACAATGTGAAATATCTCATTGGAAAAACAACTGACCTGGAAAATAGATCCAGGAGAGAGAATTTAAAAATTATTGGACTATCTGAAAACCATGATCAAAAAAAGAGTCTAGACATCATCTTTCAAAAAATTATCAAGGAAAACTGCCCTGATATTTTAGAACCACAGGGCAAAATAGAAATGGAAAGAATCCACCCATCTCCTCCTGAAAAAGATCCCCAAAGGAAAACTCCTAGGAATATTGTAGCCAAATTCCAGACTTCCCAGGTCAAGGAGAAATATTGCAAGCGGCCAGAAAGAAACAACTCAAGTATTGTGGAAACACAATCAGGATAACACAAAATTTAGCAGCTTCTACATTAAGGGACCAGAGGGCATGGAATATAATATTCCAGAGGGCAAAGGAGATAGAATTACAACCAAAAATCACCTACCCAGCAAAACTGAGTATAATCCTTCAGGGAAAAGAAATGGATATTCAGTGAAATAGAGGACTTTCAAGCATTCTTGATGACAAAACCAGAGCTAAATATAAAATTTGACTTTCAAATGCAAGACTCAAGAGAAGAGGTAAACAGGAAAGAGAAATCATAAGGGACTTATTAAGGCTGAACTGTTTACATTTCTACATGGAAAGATGGTATTTGTAACTCATGAGACATTTGTCAGTATTAGGGTAGTTGGAGGGAAAAATTATATGTATGTATATATATAGATAGATAAATAGAAGGTACAGGGTGAGTTGAAGATGAAGGGGTGATATCTAGAGAATAAAATTAAGGGATAAGAGAGGATTTTACTGGGAGAAGGAGAAAGGGAGAGGCAGAATGGGGTAAATTATCTCACATAAAACAGACAAGAAAAGGCTTTTACAATGGAGGGGAAACAGGTGAAAGTGAGAAGGAATGAGTGAATCTTATTCTCATAGGATTTGGCCTAAAGAGAGAATAACATACACACTCAATTGGGTATGGAAATCTATCTTACCCTACAAGAAAATAGGGGGGGAAGGGGACAAGAGAACAGAGGGATGATAGAGGGGAGGGCAGATTGGGGGAGGAGGTAATCAGAAGCAAACACTTCTAAGGAGGGACAGGGTCAAAAGAGAGAATAGAATAAATGGGGGGTGGGATTGGATTGAGGGAAATATACTTAGTTTTTCACAACATGACTACTATGGAAGTGTTTTGCATGACTACACTTGTATAACCTGTATTGAGTTGCTTGCCTTTTCAATGAGGGTGGGTAGGGAGGGAGTAAGGGAGAAAATTTGGAACCCAAAGTTTTAAAAACAAATGTTAAAAGAATTGTTTTCACATGCAACTGGGAAATAAGATATACAGGAAATGGGGTATAGAAATCTATCCTGCCCTACAGGAAAATTGAAGGGGAAGGGGGTAAGAGAAGGGCAGGGGGAGAGATAGAAGGGAGGGCAGATTAGGGGAAGGTGTATTCAGAATGCATGCCATCTTGGGGTGAGGGGAGGGATGAGATGGGGAGAAAATTTGGCACTCAAAATCTTGCGGAAATGAATGTTAAAAACTAAAAATAAATAAATTAATAAAATGAAAAAAATATTTCAGAATCCAGGTCTTCCTGCTATGAGATGGGTTCTTTATCCACTACACCTCAGTGCCTATGGACAAATGGAATGGAATAAGAATGAACCCCATAGAATAAGGAAAATTAGGAATTTAAAGAAATATGGGAAGATGTATGAACTAATAATTCGGGGGAAAGAAAACAGAGCCAGGGGGACTCTATGCCCAATGACCAGAATAATGCAAATGAAAACAGTCCTAGAAGACGTGATTTAATTCAATGACCAATTCAATGGTTTTGGGGGACAGATGATGAAATGTGTTTCTCTCCTTTCAAGAGAGAGGTGATGAACTACAAGGAAGAAGAAGGAGAAGAAGAAGGAGGAGAAGGAGAAGGAGAAGGAGAAGGAGGAGGAAGAGGAGACACAGGGGGAGGGGGAGGGGGGGAGGAGGAGACGACTAAGGAACCACTTAAGTACAGTTTGGTTTTGAAAGGGTGGGGCCCAGGACAAGGAACTTTGATTTTTGCTTATTGTTCTATTAGAATACAGTAAAATTACATTAGTCAAAACACACACACATACATATGCACACACACACACACACACACACACACACACACACGCTTAAAATTTTTAAATGCTTCTTTCTTTTAAAAAAGAGAATAAACATTCTTAACCACTACTTACGGGTAATGTGAAATTTTGCTCTCCTAGATTTCATGATCTCCAGAATCTTATCATTATGCAACAAGGATATATGGATAGATCATGGGGTCTGGAATCAGGAAGACTTTAGTTCAAATGTGACTTCAGATACTTACTAGCTGTGTCACCCTGGGCAAGTCACTTAACCTCTGTTTGCCTCAGTTTCTTTATCGGTAAAATGAAGCTAATAATAGCACCTACATCCCAGGGTTATTATGTGGATCAAATGAGATAATAATTATAAAATGCTTAGCACAGTGTCTAGTATATAATAAGTACTTATATAAATGTTATTATTGTGATATCAACTCTGAAACATACCTCCTTAGCACTCCCTGCCTCTCAGCCTCTTTGTCCCTTTGTAGGGGTTGGAGGTGGACATTAGAGAGCTCCTCCCACATACTCCAGCATTTAAGGAGGGTTCCCAGGGGGAATTCACCTCATCGTTTCCTACCTGGTTGTTCTCCTGGGCTTCATGATCTCCAGAAACTCACCATTCTGCAAGGTGAAATCTGCTCTATAACTCTTATCTCAGCAGCAGGACTTCATCATGCCTTGAGAGCAAGGACTGTCTTATGCCTTTGTATCCCCAGTGCTTATCACAGTGCCTGACACATAGTAGGTATTTAATAAGTGTTTACTGAATCTGACTATTTGAAGTTAACTCCACTGATATCAAGAAACTTCACTGAAAGATGCCCTAGAAGTTGACAATGTGATATGTATGCTCTGGATAAAATCTTGCAAATAACTGCTCTAGAGCAGTTGTTAACATAGTTTACTCTGTTTTTAACCTGGTTTGTGAGTACCCTCTGTCTTCTCCTGACTTGATTTGCCTACAACATTTGCTACAGAGCAATGCCAATAAGAACTCTCTCCAGATTGGAAGGATGAGCCAAGCTTTCTGAGTCACAAGGAAGGGAGTTTCAGGAGTTCTCTCCAGAGAGCACTTTACTAGAGAATACTGTTAAAATTAAATATTGTTCCTTTAAAATAAAGAGTATACGGCAATGTTCAGAGTCATAACTAACCTTGGTTATACTCGTGGAGAATTCTTTTGAATTCTGGGTAGGATGGAACAGAATGGATGGATGAATGGATAAATGAATGAATGAATGAATGAAACATTTATTAAGCTGAGTGAGAATGAAGAGTTGAGGACATCAGGGTGTCAAATCTGAGTGACAGGGAGGGTGTTCTCAACAACAATAAAATTCAAAAGATGAAAGAGAAACTATAATGAATTCTGTTTTGCATAGGTTGAGTTTGAAATGTCTATGGGACATCCAGTTCAAAATATTTAGGAGGCAGTCAGGAGAAAGATTAGGGCTGGATATAGAGATCTAGGAATAATGATGCGTAGTGATGATATGGTAGTTGTTACGGTAAACAAATGAGATAGTATAGAGGGAAAAAGAGAGCCCAGGACAGAACCTTAGGGGTTGGCGGTGGAAGGGTGCCCATGGTTAATGGCCAAGACATGGATGAAGATTCAGCAAAGGAGACTAAGAATGAGTGATCAGATAAGAGAAGCAGGTTGTAAGAGGCTAGAAAACATGATCCCCGAGACAAGGACCCCTGGGCCCTGATGCTCTGTGCTAGTTATGTCTCTGGTGATATCACCAGAAAACTGGATATTTTTAATACTGAGATAAATTCTCAGATTAATATTCAGTGCCCCAGATTACAGATACAGTTATGTGGCCACCTCTGGAGGAAATGAACTGCAATCACCCATTCTGAGTTATTGGAGTAGTCATTTTTTTTTTGCCTGCACTGGAGATCAGATGTATAGTCTTCCTTCATGAGATTGATGAGAATTCTACTGTGCTTGCCACACTCGAGTGTAGATGACTGGAGGGCATGTAGCACGTGGAGAAGGGTCAAAGTGAAACTATATCAGTCTCTGAACCTAAAAACTCTGAACTCTTTCCCACCCATTAAAATGGATGAAGAAAAGCTGTGTTTTGAAGTGCAGCACCCCATAGACTTGCTTGAGGCAGAAAGGAAAGGAAATGCTGTTGCTTTTAATAAGGAACACTTGTCTGAAACTCTCAGAGCATATACAGGAATAGAATGCTGTGAGCCTCTCTCATTCACAGAGCATCCCCTCCTTCCATGTCACTTGAGTTGCAGAGACTTCAGTAGACTAGAAAATCCATTTCCACATTCAGGCTTTCTTTTTAGCTAATTTTCAAGAAACTTAGTCGTTCTTACTCAAAGGTAGGATTGTTGGGAGTTGGTGGTTGGGGCGGGGAAGAGGGGTAGGTGCAGCATACTAAACCAATTAAATTGATCTTGAAGAAAGGTTTTCCAGTTAAAGGCTGTTCTTAGATTTGGTTGTTGATGGAAGCTGAGGGGAACTGAAAAAGTCACTAATTAGGATGGAAAACAAAGTGTCTGAGGGAAGATTTGCATCACTAACCAAGTATAATTAACTCAGGTTGAGTACTTTTTGACATTTCTCCCAAAACACAGAATTTTGCAGATTTCAGGGTATAGTGTAGTGTCTGTGAAATACAACTCTATCAAACCTGTCAAATAATTTTGATATTTAAGTGGAATGCATGGGAATTTTATGTTTGGCTTATCCCTGCTTATCATTTACTTTATTAACATTTCAGAGTGATCATGACTGAATTTTATAGTTTAATCTTTTAATAATTCCCCATCCAACGGCCAGCCTATAGATCAATGGGGGCTGCTAGGTGGCACAGGGAATAGAGCGCTGGGCCTGGAGTTAGGAAGACTGAGTTCAAATGTGACCTCAGACATTTACTAAATATGTGACCCTGGGCAAGTCACTTAACCCTATTTGCCTCAGTTTCCTCATCTGTAAATGAGCTGGAGAAGGAAATAGCAAATCACTCAGTATCTTTGCCAAGAAAACCCCAAATGGGGTCATGAAGAGTTGGACAAACTGAAAACAACTAAACAATGAATGATGGATGATACACTAAGCTAGAAAAGCTCTTGGAGAGCATAAATATTCTGTTGCTGGGACTATACTCAAAAAGTTTCAATCTTTCTGGTATCTACCAGAGTTTGTGCTCTGTTAAGAATCTAGGACCACCTCCATCCAACACTGAAGCACTGATAAAAGAGTCCTCTTATGCTATCCCTACATTGCAGATGTTACTGAAAGTGGGAATCCTGCTCACTTGATGTGTTGGTTAGCTTTGTTACTTTTTCTGTTTTTAAATTTTTTTTTGTGATCAGAAATTAGTGTCTATATGGAGCAGGGGAGGGATATATTGGGAAATAAAGGAGTTGTGAAAACAAAGACATCAATAAATATGGTTTGTTTGGTTTTTTACCGGGGGGAGCTGTTTTTACCTGCTTTTTTTTCAACTGAACACCATTAGGTCCACCAAAAAAAAGGAAATGAAATAAGGATCATATCTTTTGCCCGATCAGAAAAAAGGAGCATCCATTCTTATATAAACAAATATATAAAATTAAGGTCCTCTTCAACTCTAAAACGCTCTGATTCTGTGAAAAATTATTTTCTGCACCACCTTACCTGCATGAATGAAATTTTTGAAGCTATATTATTCCTTTAAGCAGCAAATTATAGTGATGTGAGGCTAGAGTTAAATAATACTGGGGTTACTTTGACATTTGCCAGCGATACACTTTTCAGAAGCTTCTTGGACTGGTTGAAGTCAATGCCAAAACTCTACCCTGATTCTGTCCCTTTCCATGCCTCCAGGTGACAGCAAGCAGGCAGTGACCCTAAGTACTTAGCAAAATTATTGCTTATCACATAGAAGAAAAGTAATCAGATGTACACAAGAGAAAATCAAAATTGCTAACCCACTAGGAAAAGAGAGGAGCCATGATGGGCAGAAAAACTGTTGTATTCAGGAAAGTGTTTACTGCCAAATAAATATTTTCAGTGCTGGAACACGATGGCTTGAAATATTTGGCCAGGCTAAGGTACTCTGGAATGTAAATAGCCTGAGCTATTGGAATGTCATGCTATTTTCAGAACAAGTAATGCTTGTCCTATAGCAACTCAATGCACAGTATTTGTTCTATGCCGCAACTTGTAAAAAATAAGGAAGGAATTGTAAATGCATCACCCTGAAGAGGAATTTTTTGAATTTTCCTGGAGTGGGTTGTATCACTCAAGAGGGTAGAGAAGAAGACGGAGCATGACAGAACTTTACTCAGGGGCACCATCAGACCATAATCTCAACCAGGAAACTGTGATTCCAATGGAGTAGCATCAAAATTGAAACACTGTTCCTGTGTTATAAAATTCAAAGACGGAGCCTTATACGAGAGAAGTAGCCTTCAGTTTCCCAAAGCAATGTTTTCAAAGAGTTAAAGAATTAGGAAACAGCATGGTGGATCACACGTGAAATGATTGGTTTCATTTTAAAGCTGCAGGTAGGAAGGGTGGGAAGATGGTAGAAACATTCAATGAAGCAAAGAAATATGGAGACCAGGAGAGTATATGTTTGTGGGATGGGGAATGGGATAAGGAAAAGAACTGGCTCTTTGATTTTGTTGATTTCAGGAACCCCTAGGTGCAGAAATTCCCTCTACAAGGTTAGGTTGGCCCTTTTTTTTGCAATTTATGAAGCACTGAAAAGTTTCATGGTTTGACCAGTGTCACCCAGTCAGTATGTGTGAGAAGCAACATTGGAATCCAGGTCTTCCTGGCTCTGAGACCAGCTCAGTATCCATTATTCCAAACTGCCTCTCCTGTTTGAGAAAACAGACTTGTAACCAATATGTATATGCTTATGATTATGCTTTTTTCATTCAATAATGATGTGCACCAAAGCACATCATTCAAATTTCATAGGTATAGTGGAGAGCATCACGGTATAGTAGAAAGAAATACATTTGGAGTCAAAGGATCTGGATTCAAGTGTCTTTGACAAGTTAGCTTCTCTGGTCTAGTGTTGTTATATGGAAAATGAAGACATTGGACTAAATGACTTGCTTCTCACTCAAAATCTTTATTATGAACCACCTTGGCCTTGGTTTCCTTACCTGTAAAATGAGAAAGCTGAACTATTTAGGTAGAAAACTAAGGCCCCAGGAGGTTCCCTAGGTTTGCAGACTATGTGGTGCAGTGAGTAGAGCACTGAACTTGGAATCAGGAAGATGCATCTTCCCAAGTTCAAATCTGGCTTCAAACACTTACCAGCTAAGAGACCCTGGGCATCACTTTAACCTGTTTGCCTCAGTTTCCTCATTAGTAAAAATGAGCTGGAGAAGGAAATGGCAAACCACTCCAGGATCTTTACTAAGAAAATCCCAAATGGGGTCACAAAGAGTTGGATACAACTGAATAACAACAAAAATTTCTCTTCTAGATCAAAGTTCTATGATTCTCTGTTTGTTTCTCAGAGAAGCATAAGTCAATGGGAGAAATAAGGCTTCCCATAGGGCAGCTAGGTGGCACAGTGGATAGAGCTCCAGCCTTGGAGTCAGGAGGATCTGAGTTCAAATCTGACCTCAGGCACTTGACATTTAATAGCTGTGTGACCATGGTCAAGTCACTTAAACTTAATTGCCTAAGCAAAAAAAATAAATAAATAAAAGAAAAATAAGGCTTCCCCAAATACCTGTTTTGTATATCAAGGGATAAACAGATATATCTATCATAGTCCACTTTCCATATTTTTATTATTTAATAACTATCAACAAAAACAGCCAAATAAATATATGAAACTTTACCTAAACTTTCTAGCCTTTAAAGAGGCAGGTGCCAATACAATTAACAAAGGAGCAAATGAGATTTGGGGGAGGAAAGGTTACATGTCCCTTAAGACAATCAGAAATTTCCTCACCTTTAACCATACTTTTCTTCCTTTTTTCTTTCTTTTATTTTTTTTAACACATGTATTGTAACCAATGTGCATATGCTTATGATTATGCTTTTTTCACTCAATAACCTCTCATATGAATCTTTCCATATTTCTTTACATGTCCCATATTTATAGTTTTATGGCACCGTAATATTCAATTGTGTTATTATATCAAAATGTCATTCTACAATTGTTGCACATATAGGTTGTTTCCAATTTTTTGCTGTTATAGATAGAGAAGCTATGAATATTTTTGTACATATAGGTCTTTTTTCTCCTTTTTATGATTTTTGAGGGATAGAACTCTAGTAATGAGAATCAGTGGGCCAAAAAGTATGATGAATTTTGTGAATCATTGAATATTGCAATGTTTCCCTCTGAAATGTTTGTGCAAGTCTGTGGCCTACCCAACAGTGTATTTGTTTTGATTTTCATTTCTCTTATTATTAGTGATTTGGAGCATTCTTTCACATGGCTGGTAATAGCTTGCCATTGTTCCTTTCAGAACTGTTTATTCACATCCTTTGCTCAATTATCTATTCAGAAATAGCTGTTGGTTTTGTCTATTTCTGTTAGCTGTCTAAATGTGTTAGATACAAACCTTTATTAAAGATTTTTGATACAAAGGCATTTTTTGCACTTCCATAGACTACTTCAATCCTTATCCTATCCTGGATTATTAGTTTTGTTTGTACAAACCAACAACGTATTTGTAACAGTTGGTCTAGTAAGGATTGGATTCACTGCCTTTCCCAGAAGGTTAAGTCACTAAAGATCCTGGGAATTGTAGTTCTTCTCAGCTCAGGAAGACACTCTAGAGGGTCAAGTTTTTCTGGTGCAGAGGCAATTTTAAATCCCTCTAGAAAGAGACGTTGAAAGAAAGTTTGAAAGAATAATTGGAAGCAGAAAAACTTTGTCTCTTTTAAAAAGACAAAATATTTAAAGAACTTTGCAAACCTTAATCCTTACTATTATTATTGCTATTCTTGAACTACAATTCTTGGTACCTTCAGTGACAGCTTCTCCCACCTCCCACAAGGCAACCATTCTAATCCTTGCTGGCCTGACTGGTAACATATTAATCTATACATTTCTCCACAACCCCACCAAAATGGATTAGACTGATTAATTAACTTAAAATTTAACACTTTGTTTTTCATCATAAGCCATTCACCTCATTGAACCAACAGACTCATAATAATAACTTACATTCACTTGACACACATACACACACAATTATACTCTGATGTCTCCACATTATTTTGTCCTTTCGTTATCTGAGGAGTGATTCTCAAGCTGCCTTTAGTGTATTCAGAGCAATTCACCTCTGAGCCGCCCCCCCCCCCAATCATTACAGGCACATACCTACATATCAATCAAAGGTTGAATCAGAGATTTTATAGGATGTCTTCTTGGGATAGATGGTACAATGATAACAGATGAAAGAAGGCAATTATATTCAGCTTATTTGGTAGCTATTTTCTCCGCCAAGGAGAATGGAAAGGATGGGACAAAAATGGCTAATAGGAACTTATTACCCAAGATAAGTAGAGAAATAGTAAGACCTAGCTGTCTTTAATGAGTTCAAATCTCCAGGCCAAGATGAACTATATCCTAGGGAAATGAAAGAACTGGCAGTTGGGTTAGCTGAGGCCATACCAGTAATTCTTAAAATATTGTTGAGAATGGTAAAGGGACCAGAAGATCAGAGGACACATTTCTGGCCCAATTTTTTTAAAAGGGGCAGAAGGGGAAGGAAATAGATTCAGTACATTATAGGCCAGTGATCTTGATTTCAGCCCCTGACAAAATTATTTAAGTGACAGTTACAAATATCTAGAAAAAGAGCTGGGGATCACAAAGAGCCGGCATGACTACATCAAGAATAATCATACCAGATTAACCTTCCTTCCCTTTTTGACAAGGTTATGAGACCAGTAGATGATGGGAATGCTATAAATACAGTATACCTGGATTTTAACAAAGTATTTGGTAAAGTATCTTGTGCTTTTCTTGTATAAAACATGGAGAGATGTGGGCTAGATAATAAAATTAGATGGATTTAGAACTGATTCTATGGTCAGATCCAAAGAGTAGTCAGTAACTCAGTGTCAGCTTGGAAGTCTCCAATGGCATGAGCAGTACTTAACCCTGTGCCAATTAACATTTTATCAATGACTTGAATAAAAGCAAAGACAGCACACATATGACATATGACCTTCTCATACGACACAAAACTATTGGAAACAAACATTAGATGACAGAATCAGGATCCAAAGTAGATATTGACTGGCGAGAACATTGGGCCTAATATAATCAGATAAATTTTAATTATGATAAATGTAAAGTCTTATCCTGAGATTCAAAAAATCAACTTCACAAGAAACTTGTGAGAGACATGAATAGATAGCAATTCATCTGAAAAGGTTTCTACCTCTGTAAAATCTTTCGTATATACTCTCCTCCTTTCCTCTGACACTGTCATCACTCCTTCATCACCTCACACCTCACACACTATTACAATAGCTTTCTAGTTGGTCTCCCTGTCTCGTCTCTCCCCACTTTAGTCCATCCTCCACTCAGAGGTCTAACTGACTGCCCTAAAGCATAGGCCTCACCATGTCACCATCCCCTTCCTCCCATTCAATAAATTCCATTGGCTGCCTATTAGGGACAGCTAGCTGGTGCAACGGATAAAAGGGCTAGCCTGGAGTCACGAACACTCATTCTCCTGAGTTGAAATCCAGCCTCAGATATTTACTAGCTGTGTGACCCTGGGCAAGTCACTTAACCCTGTTTGCCTCAGCTTCCTCATCTTGAAAATGAGATACAGAAAAAAATGTCAAACCACTCCGGTATCTTTGCCAAGAAAACCCCAAATGGGGTCATGAAAAGGACACGACTGAAAAATGACTGCATAATAGCAACAAAGCACAGGCCTGACCATGTCACTGCCCTCTTCCCCCAATTCAATAAACTCTAGTGGCTCCCTGTTACCTCTAGATCAAATAGAAAGTCCCCTTTAGTTTTGTAACCTAGCCCCTTTCTACCTATCCAGTCTTCTTATAATTTATTCTCCTCCACATGCTCTGTGATCCAGTGACACTGGCCTCCTTGTTGTTTCTTGCACACAACATCCCATCACCAGAATGTGCATTTTCACTGCGGTCCCTCATGCCTGGAGTGCTCTCCCTCCTCATCTCTGAATCCTGGCTTCCTTCGGGTCTCAGCTAAAGTCTCTTCTACAAGAAGCCTTTCCCCAGCCGCCTTAATCTTAGTGCCTTCTTTCTGTTGATTATCTCCGATTGATCCTTGTACATAATTACCTCTAGATGATCTCCCCCATTAGACTACGGATTCTTGAGAGCAGAGACTGTTTTTTTGGTTTGTTTTTTTTATTTCATTGGTTGTTCGGTTTGGGGGGGGGTGTTTTGGGGGGGGGGTTGCATTTCTTTGTATCCCTCACTTTTTCACACAGTGCCTGCCACATAATAGGTGCTGAATAAGTTCTTGTTAATTTGACTTACAAAAGTTCTTGGGTTGTAAGAATGTACAATATGAGTCAACAGTGTGATTTGGCCAACCGAAAAAAAACAAAACTAATGGAATCTTAAGCTGGAGGGGTGTACTACCCTCCCACTACTGCCACCATCTCCACACCTCAAAGTTGTTGTGCCAATCCACAACAATGTATAGTTCATCTGCCACCTCCAGAGTGTCCTGTTGCTTTGGTGACACTTTTTTGGGACATACACTTACTCAGAGACAAGTGCTAAACTGCCTGATTTCCCATGATAAGACTATCCCCCCTGCTCCTGCCCATCCCCATCCCCTCTGCCACTTTACTCTTTTGTCCAGGAGAAGGAAAAAATAATGTTTAGCTATGACTCCAGTGAGAATCTTATTGTGTACTGCTCTAGTCAGATAACTTCTGGAATATTGTGCTTAATCCCAGGCACCATGTTTTAGTGTAGCAGCTGGGGAGCCTACTTCTCGCATGTGGGGGCTTGAGAAAAGCTGGGTGTGTTATAGAAGAGCTCTCTGACCAGATCCAATTAAATGATCTCTAAGATCTCATCCAACACTGAGATTCTGTGACTAGGTGATTTAGATGAAGTTTAAGGAAATGGAATTCATGTGATTTATATATGTGTGTGTGGTGTATTTCAACTTTTAAAAATAATTTTGACATAAATGCTCAAGGCAGCTTATATGTAATTTTCAAGCAAATGAAGATTTTTTACAAGATTAACATTTCCTAAGCATTTCACTGTAATAACAAAGAGACAGTTGTACTATGGGCATGAAATGTAATATGATGTAATGAAAGGGGAACAGAAAGGAGAAAGCAGAAAAAAACATGCAAAAAGAAGGAAAAACAGAGGAGAGAAATAAATCAAATATGGGCGATAATGCACTAATAGTCATTTTCAGCTCTTATTTCTCAAAATAAGACAAAGTTAGCTACTACTTGTACTCATCTTCCCAGGGTGCCAATGAGGTTGCTGCAGGGAAGGAAAAAAGCCAGATGTTACTGTGCCTTCACAAAATACACATATAATCCTTTTCAGATATAGGAAGAAAAAATAGATTATCAATTTTATTAAACTAGCTAAATTATCAGAGCACATGTTGTATAAACAACATTTTCTCTCTTTTTCTCTTGCCCAAAAAAAATCCAAAACAATTTTGCAAGAGAAAAAAAATTAAGAAAAGCAACTTTCCTAGGGCCACACAGGTAGAAAGTGTTGAAGCCAGATTCAAATTCAGATCTTTTGATTCCAAATACACTGTTCTTTATATTATACCACAGATGGCCTCAGGATGAGCTCAGTGTCTATTCTGAGTGTGAATGGGTGTATTGTCAAGAGGAACTTCTGGAATTCCCAGACTTTGGGAACCACATAACAGAGAGTTGGGAGTGCCCAGACACTCGGGTCTTTCTGGAAGATTGATGGTGGGTTCTTCAGAAGGATTGTACCATCAAGTTCCTGCTTCACTTTTTTCTACAGGACCCCAGAAATGCTTGGTTTGACGACATAAACATAATACTAATTACAGTAATTACAGCAAAGTGTTCACTGTTACCTCTACTAAAAACCTACCCTGAATCTTTTTCAAGGTGTAGAGATGGCCCTGTTCTGAAAAATTGTGATAGTCAGTTAACAAGTGAGTCAACAAGCATTTATTAAGCACCTATTATGTTCCAGGAACTGTGCTAAAGCATTGGATATACCAAGAAAGGAAAAAAAAATAGTCCCTGTTTTTAAAGAGATCACAGTCTAATGAAGGAGAAACTATGCACATATATATACATATATGTACATACAAGATATATACAGCATAAATCGAAGATAACAGAAGGAAGGCACTAGCATTAAGGGAGATCTGAACATAATCTCTGGTTGTTGGTGTTATTCAGTCATGTCTGACTCGTCATGACCCCATTTGGAGTTTTCTTTTCAAAGATACTGAAATGGTTTACCATTTCTTTCTCCAGGTCATTTTGCAAACTCATTTTGGAAACTGAGGCAAACAGGGTTAAGTGACTTGCCCAGGGTCACACAACTAGTAATTATCTAAGGTTAGCTATGAACTCAAGTCTTCCTGACCCCAGCCCCAGAGCTCTATCCACTGCACCAACTAGCTGCCCAATAATCTCTGATAGATGCTATGAAACTGTGAAATGCTATAAACTCTGCATATGAGCTATGAAAAGCTATGAAATGAACTGTCTTTCTTTTGTCAAAGAACCACCTTATTTTGATGAGGTTTTTTACAAACTTGGCCACGGGGTGAAGAATTTTCCAGACACAAAAACTCTTGGAGAGTTGATTGCAGTGTGCATTGATGGGAGTAAGTACCCATACCAACTAAATTACAGATCCTTCAAATATCAAAGGAAGTAATTATTAATATGCCTTAGCTAGAACCCAGAAAGAGTATTATGTTCAGTTCCGGGTGTCATGTTTTAAGAAGGACACTGATAAACTGGCACTTGTATGGGAAGTAGTGACCAGAGTGATAAGGGGTCTAGAGATCCTATCATGTGGGGCTTAGTGGAAGGAACTAGGCATCTTTAGTTTGGAGAAGAGATGGTTTAGAGAAACATGATAGTTGTCTCCAAATACAAGAAGGTCTACCGTAAAGAAGAGAAACTGGATTTCTTCTGTTTGACTCCAGAACACGTAGAATTAGCCACAATGGCCAAAAGTTACAAAGAGATAGATTTAGGCTAAATCAATGAAAAGAAAAAATGTCTAGGAATTAGGGCTATCCAAAAGTAGCATATTGAATTTAGTACTTCAGGATGTAGTGGATTAGCCTTCACTGGAGATCTTCAAGCAGAAGCTGGGTGACCATTTGTCCATGATGTCATAAAGGGGTTCCTGGTAAAGAATGAGATGGACTAGAAAATATCAATAAATCAACAAGCATTTATTAAGCACTTACTTTGTGCCAGACAGTATACAAGGTGCTCAGGAGACAAAGAAATGCAAAAAGAATCCTTGTCTTCAAAGAGCTTGCATACTAATAGAGGTCACAATATCATCATCATCATATTTATATAGTGCTTTAAGGGTTGCAAAATGCTTTACAAATATCTCATTTTATCCTCACAAAAACCTTGGGAGATAAGTCACATTATTATCCCTATTTTACAGATAAGGAAACCGAAGCATGTAGATTTTTAGATGACTTTGCCCAGTGTTACATGGCACACAAGTGTATGAGGCCCAGCAGATGCCCATCAATTGGGGAATGGCTGAATAAGTTGTGGTATACGAATGTAACGGAATACTATTGTGCTATAAGAAATGATGAACAGGTGGACTTCAGAAAATCCTGGAAAGACTTGCATGGTCTGATGCTGGGTGAAATGAGCAGAACCAGGAGAACATTATACACAGTAACAGTCACATTGTGCGATGACTAATATTGATAGACTTAACCCTTCTCAGCAATACAAGGATCTAAGACATCTCCAAAGGCCTCATGATGGAAAATGCTATCCACAAAGAAGAAAAAACTACGGAGTTTGAATGCAGATAGAAGCATACTATTTGCTATTTTTTTTCTTCTATTGTGTTTTGTTTTTTCTTTCTGGTGGTTCCTCCTACAACATCACTAATGTGAAAATATGTTTAATAGGAATATATATGTATAGCCTTTATCAGATTGCGTGACTTCTTGGGGAGGGAGGTGTGGAGGGAGGGGGAGAAAAATTTAAAACTCAAAAACTTTAAAAAAAAGTGTAAGAGGCCTAATTTGAACTCAGGTCTGTATGTCTAGGGCCCTATCTACTGTGGCACCCGTCTTTCTTTTTTTTTTTTTAAATCATAATGTCAAATGCAGCAAAGAAGTCAAGAAGGATGAGAATTGAGAAAAGGCCACTTGATATGGCAGTTAAGAGATCACTGGAAACCTTGGAGAAGGTAGTTTCAGTTGAATGCAAGACATTGCAGGGAATTTCAAAATGAAAAAAAAGAATATGGAAGCACTGATTATAACTGACTTTTTCAAGGAGTTTATCAAGGGAAAAAAGAGAAATAAAGAATGATAGCTACAGAAACAGGATGATCTAGTGAGGGTATTTTGAGGGTGGGGGAGATATGAATGTGTTTGCAAGCAACAGGCAAGGAGCCTGTAAATAGGAAGAGATTGAAGATCAGAGAGTGAAGGAATGATGGTAAGGGCCATCTACTGGAAAAGACACAAAAGAATAAAATCAAAAGTGCATTCTTGTCCAAGGGTTAGCCTTAGCAAGAAGGTCCACCTCTTCATCCAAGACTGGAGTGAAGGAGGTGATGATGGGGCATGATGTCAGAGGGGTGTGCGATGAGGGAAAAGAGAGAGATAAAAGAAAGCTCTCAGCAGATGGCCTCAATTTTTTGGTGAAGTATGAGGCAAGATCTACAGCAGAAAGGGTCAGGGCAGAGCATTCCCCAGACAGTTTGAAGAGAGACAAGAAGGTTTGGAACACCCAGTGTGATGACTAGAACAGGAAATCAATTAAAGAAAAGTAAAAGGATTGCCTTTCAGATTTCAGAAAAACCTGGAAAGACACGTATGAACTGATGCAAAGTGAAACGAACAGAATCAGGAAACCATTGTACACAGTATCAGCAACATTGTGTGATGATCAACTATGAATGACTCAGCTCTCCTCAGCAACACAATGATCCAAGACAAGTACAAAGGACTCGCAAAGGAAAACGCTACGCACATCGAGTTAAAGAACCGATGGCAGATCAAAGCATGCTTTTTTCACTTTATTCTTTTTCATTTTTTTTCTTTTGATCTGTTTCTTCTTTCATAACTGTGACTAATCTGAAAATATGTTTTACATGATAGCACATGTATAACCTATATCAAATTGCCTACTGTTTTAGGAAGAGTGGAGGGGAAGGAGGAAGGAAGAAAAAATTAGAGCTAAAAATCTTTTGAAAATAAATGCTAAAAATTGTCTTGACATGTAATTGGGGTGAAAAATACTATTTAAAAAAAAAGGATTGCTTTTATGCTGTGAAAGCCCAGTTAAGACTAGGTAACAAATTGGTAGTCATATTGATCAGCACAATTTCATGACTTCCACAGATTTTGTCAATAGCACATGAATAGAAGCAAAGAAAGCAGATGATGAGAGTGATACAGGGTTTGGCAAGACGTGATATGGTGGGTGATAGGACAAGAGGACAAGGGATTCCAGAGTAGAGGATGGTAGAAAGCCCAGGAGATTGAAATTGGGAAGAGAAGAGAATATGGCTAGACCATGAGTAATGGCCTGGGCGAGCAGGGCAGGGGTCAGGGGTTGGGACGGGGGAGCAATTGGAGGTCCTAGTGAGGTAGAAAAAGAGGTCTAGGAGTCAAAAGGCACTATGAAATAATAGAAAGAGGATTGGATTGGGAGATAGAAGTTCTTGGTTCAAATTCTGTTTCTGCTACTTATTGCCTATGTGACATTGTACAAGTCATTTAACTTTTCAGAGCTTTATTTTCCTTGTCTGGAAAATGAGATTAAAACCCTTGCAATAAGTGGGATTTGAATGGAGTCTTACCGGAAGCTAGAGAAGACAGAAGGCAGAAGTGAAGAGAAAGAGCATTTAGTTACGACGAAAATCCATTCACCTATAATTTATATTTCTTTTTTTTTTTTTGGCATGAGGCAATTGGGGTAAAGTGACTTGCCCAGAGTCATATGGCTATTAAGGGTTATGTTTCTGAGGCCATATTTGAACTCAGGTCCTCCTGACTCCAGGGCCAGTGCTCTATCCACTGCACCATCTAGCTGCCCCTATAATTTACATTTCCAAAAAAAAAATAGCAAAATTACAGCATTTCATGCACAATTAGATGGTCTTGTTAAGCATTTCTACTGTATTTTAGGTGGAACAGACCACCTCAGGAGAGTGTTCCTTCCTTCTGACTGTAGGTTTTGTCAGGGATGCTTGTTACAGTTTGAAATACATGACCCCTGAGGTCCTTTCCAGATCTGCAATCCAACATTCTGGGAGAGACAATCTACAAGGAGCGACAGGTGACGATTTGACAAGGAAAATAATAATAACTATCACTATATAGTGCTTTATGTTTTGCAAAGCACTTTAGCTAGATTATCCTTTTTGATCCTCACAACAACCTGAGGTAGACACTATTATCCCCCTTTCACAGATGAAGAAACTAAGGCTATGAGAGGCTAAATGATTTGCCACAGTCACACAGCTATTAAGAATCTGAGGCAGAATATAAACTTCAGTCTTCCTGATTCCCAGTTCTCTTCCCATTTAACAAGCTACCTAACTGCCTAGAAAAAATGAAAGATAAACTATAAAAGCAGACAGGGCCATGGAATGGAGGGACAGACAGAAGAGGTCAAATATTCTCCGATTAAGATAGCAATTTCTACCCTATTGGTCACTGAATAACACATCAACTCCTTAAGTTGGTTCCAAGCCATCCATAATCTAGGCTTAATTTACCTTTGTGGATTTATTTTACATTGGTTCCCACACAAACTAGGTTATTCACTACCATTACCCAAACATGTTTGGTCACAATGAGCCCTGTCCTTGGAAGGCCCTCCTTTCCACCCACCATGTCTAATCCTTGGAATCTCATCTCCCTTTCGGGGAAGACCCAGCTTAAATTCTTCCTCTTCCATGAAGCTTTTGCTGATTGCCCCAGAATGAAATGAGCCCTGTTCTCCAAATACCCTAGTCCGATTCAACTTCTCTTTTTTGGTGTTGTTTAGTCATATTTTCAGTCATTTCTGATGCTTCATGACCCCTTTGGGAGTTTTCTTGGCAAAGTTACTAGAGTGGTTTGCCATTTCCAGCTCATTTGACAGATGAAGAAACTAAGGCAACCAGGGTTAAGTGACTTGCCCAGGATAACACAGATAATAAGTATCTGATGCTGGATTTGAACTCATGAAGAGGAGTCTTCCTGACTTCAGGCCCAGCACTCTACACATTGTGCCACCTAAATTTCTCTTAGACACTTAATTATTTTTGGTATTATAATTATTTGCATCTCTTCTCCCCTACAAGATTGGAAACTTCATGAGGGACAGGGATTGAATTATTTCTATCTTTGTATCTCTCTCAGTGTTTTGCACAGAGTAGGCACTGAGTAATTATTTCTTGAACTGGTTTGTTGAATCAAAAAAAAAGGATTAAAACAAGGAAAGAGTTTTTTGTTTTGTTTTGTTTTGCTTTTCTTAAAGGGCAAGCAATCAGCACTTCGGACAATGTGGCTCTTTAGAATAACTGTTCCTTAAATTCTACACACAGTTTAACTGAAGCAAATCCAGAAGCATCCACCTAAATTTGCCCAAATCTGAAGAGACTGCCTTTAACGTGTGGTCTTAATTTATTTATATAGAGATTTTCCCAGGCATCTTGCTTTGACAAGTAATTAAAACCATGTTGACTGCAAAATTGAAAAAGTAATTTTAACAAAATTCAATATTTCCATAGTTTCTGATTCATACCTTTTAATTAATTGAAGTATAAAAGTTTATATCAATATTTTTACTTTATTTATTTAAACCAAAATAGTATTAATACAATTTCCAATTTTAAATACATTATACAAAGAGTAAACCTTAGACTTTTTGATAATAATTTGCTTCCATTGAAATAATTTAATATCATAGCTAATAGGATGTAGAGCTTGAAGGGGCCTTAAAGACCAGCTAATCTAATCATCGGTGTGCATACAGCATGGGTATACATCCAAGTATACCCAGACCATGCTTGGTATACCCCTGTGAATCCAGGGCTTCCATTTTACAGGTGAGGAAATTGAGGCTCAGAGATACCAAGCTACATACTAAATGTCATACAGGTAGCAAATAACAAATAGGGCCAGCACCTGAGTTCAAATCTGGCCTCAGATACTTAGTAGCTACATGATACTGGGAAAGTCACTTGACCTCTTTTTGCCTCAGTTTTCCTCATCTGTAAAATGGGAATAATAATAGCACCTATCTCCCAGGACTGTTGTGAGGATCAAATGAGATAATAATTGTAAAGCACTTAGCACAGTGCCTGCTATATAAATGTTAGCTATTATTTGGACCCAGGTCTTCTACTATCAAATATAGGACTCTTGGCATTATGTCATATTACTGCTCTGACTACATGTAGGATGAATACTGAGTAACATCCACAGAAGAGAAGAAAAATTAGCAAATTTCTTAAGTTAGGATTCAGTTTTCCCTTTTACTATAAATGCTAACTTTTTTTTCCTTTGAATCTTTCTTCCATTGTTAGATTCATTTTTGCCTATTAATAAAAAATAGCACATGAATTTTCATGGTAAAGGTGCATCAATATTTTAACAAAGCAACTTACATTTTCTGTCTATCTGTTTATGTATCTCCAAAATGTTGCATTCAAGTTATTACAACCTATTTAGTTCCATCATCTATTCAAATTTATAGCTCCAGGCCTCCACTTTTTTCTCTTTGAATTCTAGACCGGCCAACAATTAATGACTAAATAGCACGGTAATGCAAAAAGAAGAAGAAGAAGAAGAAGAAGAAGAAGAAGAAGAAGAAGAAGAAGGAGCAGAAGAAGAAGAAGAAGAGATATAGAATACAAGGTAAATAGCAAGGAATAAAACTTGGGCCACACACCTATGTATCCCCATTTCCTACACTATGGTTTCTGGAGAAAAATAGGGACCAGGGAATGCATACCCAATTCTCCAGGTAATTTCCTAGCAAGTAATGGATCTGAAAGTGTATGTGACTTGTCTGGTAGATGAATGCTGAAATCTTAATGCCTGGTAACAGAGTTTCTCTCAGCACTGGAATAGAGAATTATAGAATCACAGGTTTGGAGCTTGAAGGGATCTTTGAGGACATCTAACCGAACCCCTTCCCCCCACACTTTAGTACAGATGAAGAAACTTGAAGCCCAGAAAGACCAAGTGACTTGCCTAATGTCACCCAGTATAGTTCGGGCCAACCCTGTTTACTGAGACTTGGACCTCCCACAATCTAAACATTGCCTGACTGCTCTTCTCTGTGTTAGCTGTCTTTCTTGAACATGACCCTTTACCAGACCAGTCCTTTCATGTGTGATAGAACCTTCTTGCTAAGCTAGAGTCTATGAAGTTCCAACAACTCTGGAAACAGATAGTGTTTATCCTGGAGAAGAGAAGACTCAAGGGGAATTAATTGTCTGAAGAGCTGTCATGTGAAAGAGGTCTCAAATTTGTTCCAGTTGGCCCCAGAGGGAAGACCTAAGTGTAACGAGTAGAGGTAACAAAGAGGTAAACTTTGGTTACATCTACGGAAAAGCTTCCCAACAATTAGAGCCAGGCCAAAGTGTAATGAGCTTCCTCAGAAGATCATGGGTTCCCATCAATGGATGCCTTTAACCGAAGAATGGACAACCAGCTGTCAGAGAAGTTAGAGAGAGAATTTCTGTTAATGTACACATTGGACCAAATGGCCATTGAAGTCCTTTCCAGCTTTAAGCTTCTGTAATTACTTTTGGACCTTAGCCCCTCTTCACTTTTTGGGCATAATATGTATGTATGACATGTGACATTGAAGCTGAGAGGGTAAAGGCTCAGTTCCAAGTACATTCCACGGGAGCGGCCCCTGTCAGCCAATTCCTATACTTAGTCCATGTATGTTCCAATCCAACCCCCTGCTACATCCATAAGATGACATGAAGGTAAGAGAGACCTAAGGAATGGTCTACTCAAATCTCTCTATTTTAAAAATACCGCAAACTAAGGCCCAGAGAAGTAGACGATAACTTGCCGAAGACCATTGATGGCACAACTGAAACTAGAACCCCGAGTCACATTGCTCCCTATCCAGCACTCACTACATCACACTGCACTGTTTCTCTTGGTGTGTGCAGGTGTGATGAAAGTGTCCTTTAAAAAAAATTAAATACATGATGTATTCCTTTCAGAAGCATTTTAGTTACTGCCTTGGGGACTATGACTGCAATTCACAGCAATTGCCACTAGGTGGTGGTGTCCTTTTAGATTACTCATCCAAACCACAAGGCTAACTTCTGTTTTAAAGATGAAATGAAAAAATTGTTTTTAAAATGTATTTTATTAACAAAATAAAAAACTTATGCTCTCAGGAAAATTTTATTATAAAATATTTTAATTAGAGTCATATGACTTAATATGCTTCATCATCATCATTATTATTATTTTAGGGGTAGCTAGGTGGAGCACCAGGCCTGGAGTCAGAAAGATTCATCTTCCTAAATTCAAATCCAGCCTCAGACACCAGCTGTGTGATCCTGGGCAAGTTACTTAACCCTGATTGCCTTAGTTTCCTCATCAGCAAAATAAGATGGACAAGGAAATGGCAAACCACTCCAGTATTTCTGGCAAGAAAACTCCAAGTGAGATCACAAAGAGTTGGACACAACTAAAACAACTGAATAACAACAAATAATCTTGGTTTAACATTGGGAAACAGTGATTCAAAGATCTGGTTCTCCATTCAGTTTATTTTCATACTTGGTCTTAATGGCTGCCATAACTGAAAAAATACCTCTCAAAGAAACATAAATTGAAATGGAAGAAATTAATCATTGGCTGTGCTTGCTAAATTATGAGAACATTTTTCAATCCTATATACCAATTATGCAAATGTTTTGGTTGAAATCTGACTAGTTAATTTCTAACTTCTCTGATGTCAATCAGTTAATTGTGAAAGCTAATCAAAAGTTGTTGCATTTCTTAAAATCTTTTAACAAATGGTTCAAATCCCACTCTTTACTTGAAAAATGTTAAAAACAGTTTAGGAAAGTCAGGTTCCAAATTTGTGTGCTGGGTTCACGGGATCATTGATTCAGAGCTCGAAGAAACCTTAGAGGCCCTTGAGTGTAACTCTCTTTTCTTACAGGTGAAGAAATTGTGACACAGAGAGGAAAAGTGACTTGCCTAGGGTCATACAGCTAATCTGTGTCAGAAGCAGGATTTAAATTACTTTTACTGAATCTAAATCCAGCACTTTAGCCACCACACCACTCATCTGCCAGAACCTGGCATATTTACATTGTTTTCACCAATAAATGCTAAGTTTTTAAATGCCACCCTCAAAGTAATGACTTTATATGACATTAGCTCATCTCAAGGAGCAATATATACTTAGGATAAAGTTCATAATTACAGCAAATGTAACACCACATTTGAAATAATCTTGATAATTTTAAAGTTGTGTGGCTGACCTTGTCAGATCTGACTGGACGGCTATTGTTTTTCCCCTTTGGGAAGTCTAGGAAATACTTTCTCCTCTTAAGCAAGCAAAAGCTTCTTATTTTCCCTGGACCCCATGTCTCTCCCATATACTGAATGGTTTTTCATATTTAAATGTTGCCTTCACTTTCTGTTTTGTGGTTATTTTATTTTGTTTTGTGGCTAGTGATATTAACAAAGAACTATTTCTAGCTCTGATATTTTCTTGGTTGCTCTTGTTACATTATTAATATTCTCATCAATATATGGGTGGGTTTTTGGGGGGTTGTTGGTTTTGGGGGAAAGAGGAGTTGGTAGGAATCTTCTTAAGGATTTTTTTTTAGGTACACAAACTAGAATTCATTATAATACATGAACAAACTGAGAGTACAACTTTCATTCTGTATTATTGAGAGATTTCCTTAGAACACCTCATATAATATATGTGACATATGAGCATCTGACCGACATATCAGGTTTCAATGTGCCAGTTTCAAAGTGCATATTTTTGTTGTTCAATTGTTTGGTCATGTCCAATTCTTTGTGACCCCGGTGGTTTGGGGGGTTTTCTTGATAAAGATACTGGTTTGCCATTTCATTTTTCAGTAGATTTAGGCAACAGAGGTTAAGTGAATTGCCCAGGTCACACAGCTAATAAGTGTTTGAGGCCAAATTTGAAATCAGATCTTCCTAACTCCAAGTCCAACACTCTATCCGCTGAGCCATCTAGCTGTCCCAATGGTTATATTAAATCCAAAATAAAATTAAACTTATTTCCTAAGGATACTTCATATATGTGACATGTGACCATATGACATACAAACCAATTAAGGGTACCAATGTCAAAGTACATATTCAATCCTAATAAAACTAAATTTCTTTGGATTTAATGAAAAAAATAGATAAAAATTCTAATATAGTCTTCCCATACCACTAATGGATTTTTTTTTTACATAGTCCCTCAGATGCATCTGTCCTCCTTTAAAGGCCACTACTGTTAGTAACAAATGAGTTCTGATCAGAATCAGTAACTTTCCATATACTGATGAAATTCCACATCTGGCCAAAAAAAAAAAAAGAACCAAATAATTTAGCATTATAAGCCGTTTATCATTATAAACCACTTCTTACTTCAATGTTTAATCATCAGGTAGAACAGATAACTAATAGCAATGGTTAACATTCATCAGGGATGTTTGTGTATGCCTGGATGGGGCAGAATAACTGAGTAAGTGCTAAATTCTCTATACTTACCAGAAACTGAGAGTTTCTATCTCTTGGCTCTACCTCTCACTAAAGACTAATGTCACTCATTGCCTAGGAGGTTTCTCGATTTGTGGATGTAACCAAACAAAATTTAACTATAAGCACCCTGCCCACTAGCTAACGTCATCTCCTTTGAATGTGATTTGTTTGAGGTATGTAACCTTGGTATAATGGAGTTGGCTCCACATGGAAGCAGATACACATGCTAGAATGCCACAGTTATTTTTTTTACTCTTTATACAGAATCAATAAGTAAATAAGTAGTACTTGATAACCAGAGAGCACAAAGCATAATAATGAACCAGGAAATATCTACCCAGTAGATCCACTGCTTTCCAATATCCCAGAAGTTCTCCAGATATAGAACTAATCAAGAATTCTAAGACATACAAAATGTGTCTTCCCTTGAGCATACAAGGGAGTTCCATGTACTGTTCCCATATATTGACCCATAAATTCCCTAGACTGGTCATTAGGTATGTACTGAGCAATTCTAGAGTTGCATTCTTGCCTCCCCCACAGTATGGAGACCTTCTGTGAATTGGAACTCAGGAAGCCTAGAGCTTCTCCATCCTGACTACCTGTTCACTAGCCCCAGCCAACACTTCACAGCACAGTCAGAATGCTACCTCCCTCCTTTTCACTCTGGCCTTTACTACAACTCTCCATTGTTCTTATAACATATCACTCTCCACATGCCTAAATTGGCCCCACTGCAGAGACACTGAGTAAGGGGCATGACAAATATTTTAAGGACCTATGATTCCATCTGGGTGAGTACTCCCTCCATCAGTACAGACTGCACCCCTTCCACAACTTTTCATTGAGCGTCATGAATTTCTGTGCCAAAAGAATCACTTGATGACATCAATTAACACAGTGGGGTTAGTCCCTGCATGGCAGGCATACAGCACATTACTAGGCCCGTACTCAAAACTTTTCTAGATATATCAGAGCTGGTGATTTACTGTCAGACACTTTGTAATACTTCATGCCATGATGATGCATCAGAGTAGGATGTCTAATAAGCTATAAATAACTAATTACCTAGTAAGGAGATGAATAACTCAAAAGAAATAACATAAGGAGTAATATTTATAAGAAAAGGAACACCTACTACCAAATGGTACTTTATCTATAATCCCGTATTATCAAACCTAATCCACTTAATTAAACCCTGGTGTCCTCTCCAAACTGTAAAATGAAAAACAGCATGGCATATTCCTGGCCTCAGTGTCAGAAAGACCTGGGTTAAAATCCTGCCTTTGGCATATATTAGGTGTTTAGCCATTGTTAAGATATTTCAGGCAGGACTCTAAAACCATAAGCTACAAGAGAATTGAGAATTGCAGGCGTGCATCGGTGGAGGGAGTTTTTTCCAACTGAGGAAATCAATCTATCGATAAACATTTATTAAGCTACCTACTATGTGTCAAGCACTATGCCAAGTGCTAAGGATACAAAAAAAGGAAAAAGACACACAGTCCCTCCCCTCAAAGAGCTCACAATCTAATGGAGAAACTTAAATCATAAACCTGGACCAAAAAGCAAACAACAAAAAGTCCCTAGTGTTCTTCCAGAGCTAAAATATCACTTATTCTTAAATGTCTTAGCTGTAAATTGAAGCAGCAAGATTAGAAAAACCTCTAGGATCTTGATATTATCAGTCTTCCCAGAAGATGTATCCAGGGTGTAACTGAGAACCTCTTAAGCTATTTCAAACATGACAATACCCACCCACTTCTAGTGATTTGTATGAGCATAAATGATACTACTAGAAAGAATCTCTAAAGCATTTTTAAGGATTATGACTTCTTAGGCAAAAAAAATTAAATCTTCAAGGGCACACCTAGTCCTTTCATTACTTTTGCTGATTAAAGATGTGGGCTTCAGACAAAAGAAGCAGATAGGAGATGGTGTTTGGGAAAGAAGTTAGGATATGTTGGCCACCATTAAAAATGTAAGTAGGATGAGTTCTTGGCCAAGGATATAGGGCACTTAAAGAGGGCTGAGAAAAAAAAATGTGTATTTGTGAAGATTGGATGCAAATCGAATCAAAAAGATTTTAAGCTGAAAAAGGAAGACGCCAGAAGAAACCCACCTACCTATGTTTCCCAAGAAGGCAACCTGGCATAATAGTAGAGGGCTAGGCTTAAAGTCAGGAAAATTTGGATTCAAATCCACCCGCTCACACAATTACTACAACTACTGCCAAATCTCTTCTTCTCTCTATGCCTCAGGCTACTCTCTAGTACTTAAATACATAGATGGGTTTCCATCTGTATCTGCTTTCTGATCTCTGGAGGGAGTTCCCACACAGGTATTTCCTCAAGCTGAAAAATTTAGAGCTTCTTCCATATATTCCATATATTTATATAGTATATATAGTATATATAGTATTCCATATATTTAACAAGTTATATACCTTAGAGAGCAAGTACATTAAGAAGAAGAATAACAAGAGGGATCTCCAGAAAGTCACAGGAGTCAAAATTTACAAAAAAAAAAAAGGAGCCAGCGATAAAACCCGTGGCCTCAGATGTCTATACACAAATGTAAGAAAGATAATGGAGTCATATTACAGGCACTTTTAACTCGACTATATGGATTTAATTGAGAGAGACAGAGGGACAGAAAGACAGAGACAGAGACAGAGAGATGGACAGAGAATTATTTTATTGTCAGAGTACATTACAGTATAGAACACTTTGAGCCCAAGACCAGTCTGCCTTATACTGACTTCTGCTCCATAAAAAAACAGTGAGGTTTCAGTGAAATTGTCTTGATCCCAGGTTTTCCTGACTCCAAGGTTGGTTCTGTATCCACTGAATCTTTATCCCATCATAATTACGATGGCCATACAATGTGAAACTAGGAATAACTAAGAATTGTTATATATTTAGTTAGTAAAAATGAAACTGAGTTTCTGCTTAATCCAGCATATATTTTAGTAATGATTTTGTGAATCAGTTCAAAATTTGCCACAAAGTAAAAAACTAAACTTGAAATCAATCACACTTAATTTCTCACTTAGGAAAGATTATCAGTCCTAGATGCTTAATTTTTTCCCTTCTGTAACTATGAAGTAAATAGAGAATGAATTATCACTCATCAGAAATCATTTCAGATCAATGAACTTCTAAATGGTCCCTGGAGCCACCTGCCATTTCATCCAATTCCATGATAACGTAAGATTCTTAAATGGCTTGAAATGCTCACTTACTGAGTCAGAAGCTATGAATTCTAATCCAATTCTCTCACTTACTTGCTGATATGTCATTTTTCTCACCCGTGTTTCAATACACCCACTGTGAAAATGGGCATAAAATGATACCTTTCTCACAAAGGCATTGTGAGACTTAATTAATTAATGTGTGCAGACAATTTAGGAGGCTTTGAGAGCCTCATAAGAGAAAAGATATAAAAGTGAAATGGGGCCAAGAGCATTTATTCTTGCAGAAGCATTGACAACAATGGCCTTTAGCTCCTTCCTAACTCCTCCCCTCCCAAGATAGATGCCGGCTGTTCGTTCATGTTCTCTCTCTCTCTCTCCCCTCTCTCCCTCTCTCCCTCCCCCTCTCTCCCTCTCTCCCTCTCTCTCTCCCTCTCTCCCTCTCTTTCTCCCTCCTTCTCTCTCCCTCCCTCCCTTCCTCTCTCCCTCCCTCCCTTCCTCTCTCTCTCTCTCCCTTCCTCCCTCTCCTTCTCTCCCTCCCTCCCTCCCTCCGTCTCTCTCTCTTTCTCCTTCCCTCTTTCTTTTTCCCTCCCTCCATCTCTCTCTCTCTGTGTCTCTGTCTCTCTGTCTCTCTTTCTTCTTCTTCTTCTTCTTCTTCTTCCTCCCTCCCTTTCTCTCTTCCTCTCTCCCTTCCTCTCTCCCTCTCCCCTTCCCCCCCTCCCCCCCCCCCCCCCCCTCCCTCCCTCCCTCCTGTGCGTGTGTGTGTGTGTGTGTGTGTGTGTGTGTGTGTGTGTGTGTGTGTGTGTGT
>NW_020954547.1:120473-338138 GCF_900497805.2 Vombatus ursinus | reverse complement strand
TGTGTGTGTGTGTGTGTGTGTGTGTGTGTGTGTGTGTGTGTGTGTGTTCCTACAACTATCTTGAGTCTTCTCAGCCTCTCACGAAAATTTTCAAAGCCTGGCATTGAGGGTTGTGGACAAGTGTTGGAGAGATAAATGTTTTCTCTTGTCTCAAAAAGACTCAGTAGAAGGTGCTAACCTTACCAGAATAATATTAGGTACTGTACACCCTGAGACAAGGAAGAAGGGAATGGAATTTACTTACTGTAATTTGGTTAGAAGGGAGGGATTAATCTTTGACTGATAAGGCTGAGACTTCAGGTCTTCCCCATTACCTGAGGGATCCTTCAGTGTGCCATTAGTGGACTAGTCCCAAAGCATGTTAGTCCTACAATCCTGGCCCTAAAAGAGCTGGCCCCTGGGGCAGCTAGATGGGGACACTTACTAGCTGTGTGACCCTGGGTAAGTCACTTAACCCCATTGCCTAGTCAAAAATAAACAAACAAACAAACAAATAAATAAATGAAAGAGATGACCTCTAGCACTTTGTTAAGGAAAGGCCTCAGCTGTAGCAGTATCAGCAGAACTTCCACAAATTGATGGGATCAGATGGTACTGAAGGAGGCGATGACCCAGCAGGAAACAAATAGAAGATCCAGGGACAGTGAGTGCTGAGGAGAACAGAAGTTGCAGAAAAACGTTCCTCTGAAGTCGACTCAACATCACAAATTCCTTCAACTATCCTCAGGCAGGATGATCTTGAGGCCCCTCACCATCCCAGTTGCCTTCTTGTTCCAACACGTTAACACCCTTCCTGAGGAATGATGCCTGAAACACACCACAGCCACTTCTTCTATAACGTTTAGTTGAAAAACACAAATTTTTCCAATATATTTGATGTATTAGGGAAATTTTCAAACACAACACAAATTTTGGTTTGTTTATACACAATTTCTTCCTCGAGAAATAGCACAAATGCCAGATGAAACCCTTCTAGAAGCAAACTTCAGTTCTTTTTCAAGGTAATTGTATTTATTGAATCTCAGCTGGTGAAGTAGCAGCTGTGGGTAGAGAGGGGCTGGTCCCCACACCTATATGCACACGCGCGCGCGCGCGCACGCGCACACTCACACACACACACACACACACACACTCACTCACTCACTCACTCCCCACCTCCTACCATGGCCTCTAGCCCCTCAGGCGTCGAGTTGCCCCTGCCCAACAAGAGCCGTGGCCAGCCTGGGCACAGTTCATACTTCATCCCAAAGCCAGGTTACCACCACTATTTATTGTAGCATTTCTGTATTACTAACCATTTAAAATATATAAAACTGCACTATTGTTTTTATTAGGTTCCTACCTTTTTTATGCATCACTGATAATGGTTTTTGAACATTGTGCCCCTAACCCCATTTTCCCCTATAAGCTATAAGCCTTATAGTTTTCAAAGCTGCCTATACTCCAGATGTGTTCTGACCTAGAGTACTTTGAGACTTTCTTTTATTTTGGACACTATATTTCTTCTTCATGTCATATTATTTTGAGCCTGGAGTCCACTAAAATCCCCAGATCTTTTTTTCATTTAATAATAATAAAAATAATAGCTAACATTTTTAACCAGGCTTTTGGGTTTGCAAAACATTTTACAAATGTTATTTTATCCTCACAACAACCCTGGGAGGTCGATGCTACTATTGCCGACATTTTAAAGAAAGGGAAACTGAGATAGACAGTAGTAAAGTGACTTGCCCAGGGTCAAGCAGCTAGTGTTTTGGAGCAGGATTTGAATTCAGTTTTTTCTGACTTTATGTTCATCGTTATATCCCCTGTGTTACTCAACTGCCTGTATGCATAATAAACGTAAAACAAATGTTATGAAAGCAAGAATGTCAAGGCATAAAAGAAATGCTTCTATATTTAATTAAATTATAGATTTTTCTAGCTAAAGGGAAACTCAGAGGTTTTTTAGTCTTGCTCTTGGCTTTGTGTATATGTACATTCTTGTGTTAGTTGTGAAGTTTGACCAGGGTGCTTCTGGTCATACCTTCTACAGTAATAATGCATAAGGCTGAGATTGAGCTTACTGGGGCTCTCCATAGGGAGGTCATCTGAATTTCCCCCAAAACTCTATCCTATCATAATGAAATATCATATGTGTAGCAAATAGCAACAATTTTCAGGGGCAGGAATAATTCTGAAAATTACTGACAACCCCAAATTTTCCCTTTGTTTGGCTGCATCAAAAGCAAGTAACAGCCCATCATTAACCTATTATATATTAAGCCTTATAACTTGTCATCTGCTAAAGATATACCTGAGAATTGTACAACAATTTAAATATTTCTTACATATGCTAGGAGGCACTGGCGGTGTCAAATTCCCCAAAAGCCTGCCCTCTTCTTTTCACTGCTGAACCCTACTGTGTATTTTAAAACTTACTTCTGATAGCTCAAATACTTGAAGCTTATAGTGCTTGTTATTAGATGAGCTCAAAGTCCTTTGCTGATATTAAGCAGTCTGGTTGCATTTTGTCTGTGGAATGCATATTCCTGTTTCTATTTCAAGGGCCTGCCACTGCTTTATGTCTGACTCTATACTAATCAGGCCATTTGAAGTGAGGATCCTAGGATTGGGACACAGATACAAAGGATGGGTTCCAAGACTGGTTAGCTGGCAGAGGATTCTTCTGAGCTGACCACTGCCAGCTTCTTCCTACAACTTAAGGAAGTGTCGGAAACCTACATTTTACAGGTGGGGCAATTGAGACAACTGATATCTTCAGAGAGATAAAGTGTTTTCACCAAGGTCATAGAGGCGGGAGGTGTTCAGGTGTTCTGAATGCAGAAACCCTGCTCTCACCGCCACTCCATACTGCTTCCTTGAGATCCTGGTGAAATTATAATTACTTCTAAAAATCTTAGAAGAGCCATGTGCCAATGGGACAACCTAGGTACTGAGATATTGTTTAAGGCAATTAACCATAATTAAACTTCATATTAGCTAGCTGGAAAATAATCCAATTAATAATAATTATATAAATACTAAATTAATATAATATATAATCAAATATAATAGAAAACATTTATTAAACACCTACTGTGCTGAGCTTAATAAGTTCATAGCCCTAAAACAGTACAGCAGTTTAACTATACGAATTTAATTTATTTTTAGTGTGATTTTTTTGGTGTGAGATAAAAGACAAGGAAATTATAGTCAGGAAGGCAGTAAAACATGAAATGAAATGAGATAATATAATAATATTAAAAAGGCAGCATGGCATAAGATAAAGAGTTGGATTCAGAACCAGTACAATCTGGACTAAAGCCCTTCCTCTGACATATATAGTCCACGTGTCCCTGGACAAGTCTCATATCCCCTCTTGTGTTTTAGGCAACTCTGAGACTACAAAGACATTGAAAATGCATTGAAATGCACAGGTAGAAGAAATTACTCAGTAGAAGCTCCCTACAACTATGGAATCACAGATCCAATCCTTATCCTTACAATGGGAAAAAAATTTGAGAATAGAATCATTATCCAAACAGCAAATTTCTGGCTCTGCCACTTACTAACTGTATGCTCTTGGACAAGTCATTTCAAATAGTATAGTAGACCAAACACTGGCTCTGGAATCAGAGGGTGTGAGTTCAAAGTCTGCCTCCGACACTTCTCATGTCTTTGGGCAAGTCAGCTTCCCGGCTGGACTAACAAACAGATTCTTAATTTTATGTGTGTGTCATGAATCCCTTTGACATCTGGTAAAGTCTATGGACCCCTTCTCATAATAACATTTCTTCAATAGCATGAAATAAAATACAAAGAACATGTAAGAAAACAAAGAGAAATTAAAATCAAGGTGCAATTTTTTTTCCTATATAAGTTCACAGACCCTCTAAAATCTATCCACAGACCCTTTAGAGGTTTTTGAAACTGAGGTTAAGATGTCCTGAACTAGATGGCCTCTGGGTCCCCTTCTAACTCTAAAACTGTGTCCATGAACTCTCTGGGCTTGAGTTTCCACGTCTGCAAAATGGTGGGGGCGGGGGGGGGTTGACTTGATTATCTTTTTTTTTTATCATAAACTTAAGAAATAAAACAAGCATTACCACAACAAAGTGGAATAAAAAAAAAGGATTGCAATTGAAGCAGCAGATCTATTATGTACAACTTGCTATTCCTTTTAAATATACAGCAATTATCATGTAATTCTTTTTTCCCTCCCCACAATAGAGATGGCTACCATTAGACACAAATATACACATATATACATATGTGTATATGTTACATAGACATACATATATTTGACTTGATGATCTTGAAGGTTTCTACCACCTCAAAATCTATGATCCTATGATACATTTTTAGCAGATAATCCTCACTATAAAATCAGGTTTCCAGATTCCAAAAAGGCTGGTGAATTATGTTGCCTCTTACACAGCCAGCAATGTTCCAGCTCTCTTTTGTGAAGAACATATAATCCAGCTATTATTTAGCACCTACCTACCTAAGCAAACTCTAAAGCAAATTGCTCAACAAATTATTCTCAGAAACAAGAACCGTAATTCATGATTCAGCATATTGAAGTGTCAAGGGTTCATGGGGTGAATTCTGGGAAAAGAATTGCCTCTGATTGTACGAATGAGATTCCAGAATTTGCATCAAAAATCCTTCTTCAACAACTTGAATCATGAGTCATACTTCTTGGGATCACCCCAATGAATTGCCCAAGTTTGGGGAATATGGCATATCTGGGAGTGTTAGTGCCAGTCAATCAACAAGCATTTATTAAGTACTCACTATGTCCTAGGCATTGTTCTGAGTGCTGAAAATAAAAAGAAAGGCAAAAACATGGTACCTGACTTCAAGAAGCTCACATTCTAATGGAGGAGGCAACAAACAGAAAACTATGCACATATTAAATACATACAGTACTAACGGGAGGTGCTTTCAGTGAGAAGGTCCTAGGGGAGGGAGGGATAGTAAGGGAAGTGGGACAGTAGGAAAAGCCTCTTGAAGAAGGTGGGATTTGAGGGGATTCTTGAAGGAAGTTTGGGAAGCAAGGAGGAAAAGGTGAGAAGGGAGGGAATTTCAGGCATAGGGGATTGCCAGTGACAAAGCATGATATGGCATCTGTGGCTATTCCTGGAGAAAATGACAGTTGTCAAGAGCAACTCCATTCTTAGTAAATATTCAAAAGTTCCTCCTGTATGTAAAATGCCACCTTGAGATGAAGAACAGGATGACATCCTCTATAGTCTTGAATCCATAGACTCAATCCCTTTGCAATTAGCAAAAGTTCATTCAGTGTGCTGAGAACGTTGTATTCTTTTGAGATCAATTTGGCACTGAAGTTCATAAAGCAGATAAATTTAATAGTCCATGGACAATTATTAAGATTCAGTTACATTATATAGGCATCGCTTCAAATCCCAAGAAATTCTTGGGCACTGGGACGCAATGGAAATCTCTAATGCCTTTTTGTTTGTGTATGTTGTCAGCATCGTCAGTGATCTAAATACGTTTTGGAGGTATATAGACTGAATTAGCCAGCAATATCCCAAGTGGGTACGGTCCCAGGCAAACTTGTGAAAGAGGAAGATTTGGCACCAATATCCTTTGTATCTCTTTTGATTTGTCTTTCCCTCTACCCTCCATCCTCCTGCACATGTGCACATTCATGCACACACACTCACACACACACACACACAAACACACACTCAACCCCTGAAGCACCCAGTACCTCTACAATAATCCTAGATTCCTGAAGTCATAGAGAATTACAGATTTTGAACAGGATGGGACCTCAGATGTTCAATTCTTTTGTTTTCCAGATGAGGAAACTGATGCCCAGAAAAGTCAAATAACTTAGCCAATGTCACCCAGGTAGTAGGTAGCAGAGACGGAATTTGAGCTCAGATCCTGTGGGTCAAAATCTAGCACTTTTTCCACTGTACCTTGCTGCCTCTCAATAATAATAACAACCAAGAGTGTGCTGAAGCTAACTGGAATGGTTCTCAAGAACTCACTATTAAATTTTCAGTATGAGCACTTATTTATCAGAAATTAGCAAACACTATAAATCAGGGCTCCATTTATTGTTTTGTTGATTGTCTATATTGAAGAAAATGACTGGAAAAAAGGTTAATGATGCAGATTATACTGCGTGCCATGTGTCTTTTTGTTTTTTGGAAGAATCATTTGTTAGACATTTCCCAGCATACCACTGAATTAACAATTAAATACCTGAAATATTTTTGGACAGAAAGACTTTTTGGTACCCTTCCAATCACATCAAATAATCAGTTTCCTACTCTATCTAAGTATTCCAAGAATGGTTTCAGAAAGTTCTGCATCTCATTAGAAATGACATCTAGGGTCACCAGGTTTCTAGTCAAGGGCCTGTCCATTCACCATGAGTCTGGGAAAGCATGACTAGGTTAAGGATATATTGAATGTTCCCCCCTCTTAGTTTGTGTATACTTAATATTGTTCAAGTTTATCCATTGTAATTAAATAGGCATTTGATGAAAGTCGTATTAGCACAGATAACCATCCTCACCCTAATGGCATATTTTACAGTGGGAAATATTCAGTAAATAGAAATTAAACTGAACTGAATAATGCCCCAAAGTCTTGCTGGAATATTATGAAACTAAAATAAATATAGAAAAAATATGAATAAACATAAATAATATTATCCTGGTCAAAATATAGACCATATCTCTCCCCCTAAGTCTGATTTACATAAAACTTGATTGTGGCCTATAATCAGTATTATTTTATCAGTACCTATACATACACACACACACACATACACACACACACACACACACATTACATATGCATGTATACCAATCTTGGGCAAATCACTGAATATCCCTCACTGGTAAAAGGAAGGAGAGGGACGTGATGTCCTCTGAGGTCCTTTCTACCTCCAGGTCCACTATCCTACTATAATGTGCCTTTCAGAGAGGTCTCATTTTAGAGGTGTAGCCCATATTCAAGCCAGTCTACGTTCAGAGCAGTTTTTCATAGATATGCATATACATATAAACTAATAATATACACTATTTTCATAGACTTCTTACTTAAACATATCTCACACTAAGCCCACTAAGTGTAGGTCTGACCCATGACTTAACAAATAATTAAAAGAAGGAAATGGCAAACCACTCCAGTATCTTTGCCAAGAAAATCCCAAATGGGGTTACAAAGAGTTGGACACGAGTGAAATGACTGAACAGCAACAAATAATTCAGGTCCCTTCAGAACTTTAATGTCTTCGAAGAATATTGAGGGCATTAAATAAGAAAAACAGAGGTCCTGGTGGAAGAAAGGTTCTGTTCTGAGGATTTTGAGAGGATAAAGGAAAGAGAAGGTAACAGCAAAAACACGCTACTATAAAAAGGAGGAAAAGAGGGGAAGAGGAACTTGCTGCTTCTCATAATTGGTCTACTTATGAAGAATATATAAACATGAAGAAAGTGATGGTAGGAATGGACATCAGATGAAATCTCATTTTTATCTGAAATGGACACAGAGTGGTATAACACATGTGGTTTTTATAGAAACATATCAAACTAACAAGGAAAACAAGCAAGCATAGAATGAAGAGCCATAAAAAGGAAGGATATTACTGCAAAAAGAATAGCCAAAAGCTAAACAAACTTCCTGATGCTAAAGGGAGTTACTAAAAGGGGAAGACCTAGAATACAAGAGCAAGGGAGGTGCCATAGATCGCCCCATTAGACACCTAAGAAATGGTTGAACAAATTGCATATGAATGTAATGGAATATTATTGTGCCATAAGAAATGACAGCAGAACAATTTCAAAGAATCCTGGGGAGTATAGAATTTTGTAAGCAGAACTAGGACAATAATTTATACAAGGATAACAATATTGTAAAGAAAAACAACTTTGAAAGACTTAGGAACTCTTAGCACTGAAATCACACACCACTATCATCTCCTTTTCTCTCGTCTCATAGGTAGAGGTAACCCTCTTCCCGTACAATGCCAAATCCTCCATATTGACCCTTCATCATATCCTCTCATATTTTTCCAGTCATTTGCCCCCTATCATCCCCACCATGTCTTCAGAGGGCCTATAATAAAGTAGGTTACCCGTCATCTGACAGAGGTAACAGACACAAGGTGTGGAAGATGTATTTTTAGACATGACCACAGCACAGATTCATTTTGCTTAACTATGTTTATTTGTTACAAGGATTTTTTTCTTTTTATTAGTAGGGATCATGGGTGGTGGGAGGAGTAAAGGTTAGCAATAGTGATGTCTAAAACAAAGAGGACCAGTGAAGCATTTTAAAGATACACAGGAGAAAATATGAAGCAGTTCAGAACATCATTAGAAATGTTTCAAAGTCCTCTATTCCATTAAAAGTTTATTTTTTTCCTTTGCAGTATTATTCTCAGCTTTGGACATGGACAAGTAGAAGAGTGAGGAAGAATTTATTATATGTAGATACATACATATATGCATATATATTAAAGCAAGAAGTGTGAAATAGAGATTCAGTTTTTTGAGCTCTGCTATGTATCTAGAAAAAAAATTTGTACTTAAATTCAGAATAAAAAAAATTAAAAACAATGTAAGGAGAGGAAACAGAGGCAATGAGTAAAGAAAACCTTTTTAGAGAGTTTGGCCGACAGAAATGAGAGATAAAGGATGATAGTGACAACAGTAAGACCCAGAAATTATTTTTTTAAGGATGGATAGGGAGAGAATGAAGATTGGGGGTTGGGGGGATGGTAAGAGTGAGAATAATCTGCTGGAAACAAACTGTGGAGAGGGGATCAAATGTACATGTAGAGAAATTGGCCTTGGCAAAGAAAAGGGCCACTTTTTCATATAAAACTAGAGGAAAGGAAATGATATGGAGAATGATGTTAAGGGGTTATGAGATGAGAAAAAGAGAGAAGCAATGGTGAATGGCCTCTATTTTCTTGGTAAAATATGAGAAAAGGTCCCCATCCAGGAAGGTAAAGAGAGGAAGTGCTCTTAGAGGACTGAGCACAGAATAGAAGGTTTAGAAGAGCTAGCTACCTTTGTGAGTGAGATAGAGAATCATTTAGAGAGGAGTAAAAAAACTGCCATGTTGACCTAGTTAAGATTAGACAGTATTACTTTCTAATGGGCCCAGGCGATATAGTTGTATAACTTCCTCCAAATCTGCTTAGAAGCATGTGAATAGGAGCAAAGGAACTGAATGGTAGGAGTAATCCAGTATTGAGATTTGATAACGGATGAACAGTAATTGGACAAGCAAGAATGAGATTTAAGAGTAGAGGACAGTGTCAAGTCAAACTGGTCTAAAAAGGCATCAAGATTGGAAAGGGATTAGGGGTAACTAGGTGGCACAGTGAATAGAGCTCTGGTCTTGGAGTCAGGAGGAGCTGAGTTTAAATCCAGCCTCAGACACTTGACACTTATTAGCTGTGTGACCCTAGGCAAGTCACTTAACCCCGATCACCTCACCAAAAAAAAAAAAAAAAAAAAGATTGGGAAGGGATGAGAGCATATCCAGGGTAAGGAATGCTGCTGGTTTGGGAAAGCACTGAAGGTCCCATCGGTGATGAAGAATAGATTCAGGAGGAGTAAGCCATAGGAAAAAGAGAAATAATAGGACTTTATTATCAGATAAAGGAATTTCAGAGTTCTTGATCATGGAAGTGGAACAGTTGTGGGTGACAGCAAGATCAAGAGTGTGACAATGCCTTTGTACAGCTGAGGTGGAGTGGACATGTAGGCCATGGGAGTTAAGTGGACCATGAAATGCTTCTGTCATTACAGTCGTCCCCTAAATGAAAATGTGCAATTGTTCCAAGGCAGTGAAGCAACATGCCTATAAACATAACACCCCTGGGACACAGACATCATGACTGCTCTAACCTCCATTTCTAGAGGGAGGCAAAGTCCACAGACCACACAAATGCAGACAAGAGAAACAAGTCCAAGACCCCAAACCACTGTAGCCTTGTAGCTCATCCACAGTCGGTTGGTACATTCCCCCAACCATCACCTTCTAGTCACCAAAACTCTACCACAGATACGACATAGCTACAAGTCAGACAGATGGTCATCAAGCATTTATTAAGTGCTTCCTGTACACTGGGCACTATGCTAAGCCCTGGGGATACAAAGAAATACAAAAAACAAGCCATGGCTAATCCTAATGACTACTGTTTATTCTTTACATGCATTATCTCTGAAAAAAAAGTAGTATTTTTATCAGTCAGCTTTCACAAAATGCATCTCTGTTTCCTTCCCTGGCTACTACAGCTCTGGACAAAACAGTTGCTGTGATGCCACAAGTCAGAAATGTTGGAGTGGGAGGGGAGACCCTGTGCCTAAACTAATGTCATGTACATTTCTTTTCTCTGTATCACTTGTAATGCTAACATAGACATAGTATATTGGAAGAGCATCACTGTAATAATAATAATAAATAGATATAATTTATACAGTACTTTAAGATTTTCAAAGAGCTTTACATGTCATCTCATTTGATTCTCACAACAACCTTGTGAGGTAGGTACTATTATTGTCCCCATTTTACAGAGAAGGAAACTGAGGCTCCAAAAAGTTAAGTAACGTTCCCAGAGTCAAGCAGCAGCTAGTAAGTGTCTGAGATGGGACTTGAATTTAGGTCTCCCTGGCTCCAAGTCCAGCGAGCTATTCCCTACACCGTTTAGTTACCTTCCCATGTAGTGTGGCAACTATACAAAATTCCGTTTCATTGAGTTGTTTTTTCAGTCATATCTGACTCTTTGTGACCCCATTTTGGAGGTTTTTGGCAGAAATACTGGAGTGGTTTGCCATTTCCTTGTCTAGTTCATTTTACAGGTGAGGAAACTGAGGCAAACAGAGTTAAGTGACTTGCCCCCAGTCACGTAGCTAGTAAGGGTCAGAGGCCAGATTTGAACTCAGGTCTTCCTGACTCCAGGCCCAGCACTCTATCTACTGCACCACCTAGCGGCCCCATCAAATTCAGTTGTTCTAGCAGATACCAAAGGCTTCATCAGACAGTGGGGTCAAGTTCATCAAGGATAACTGAAACATGTATGAATAGACAAGCAGCATCTAGACTCTGAGAGGTCAGAAAATCAGCAATCGAGGTTGATAAACTTTAGGAAGACTTGCATGAACTGATGCAGAGTGAAGGGACCAGAACTAAAAGAACAGCGTATACTATAACTTCAATATCACAAAAATGAATAATTTGCAAGATTTACACATTCTGATAAACTAAATGATCAACCATGGTTCCAGAAGACTGATAAAGAAGAATATAGCTTACCCCATGACAGAGTAAGGGTAGACTAATATGTGGAATGAGAAATGCACTTTTGGACATGACTGATGCAATAATTTGTTTTGCTTGGCTATACTTATGTGATGCAAGTAGTCTAACTGTCCTTTCTTCCTTCTTTTGTCTTTTATTCTTCCTTTCCTTTTTTCTTTCTTCCTTCCTTCTCCTCTTCCTTCTTTTCCCTTTTATTTTGGTGAGGCAATCGGGGTTAAGTGACTTGCCCAGGGTCACACAGCCAGTAAGTGTCAAGCATCTGAGGCCGGATTTTAACTCAGGTCCCCCTGACTCCAAGGCCAGAAATCCATCCACTGTGCCACTTGGCTGCCCCAGAATTACAGATTTAAAGACATAAGGTACTTCAGAGGTCAGTTAGTCCAACCACTTTATTTTACAAGTGAAGCAACCGAGACTCAGAAAAGTTATGATTTACCCAGAGTCATATAGCTCATAAGTGTCTGAGGCAGGATTTGAAGCCAGGTCTTAAAGATGCTAATTTTAGGGGCAGCTAGGCAGCGCAGTGGATATAGCTCTGGCCTTGGAGTCAGGAGGACCTGAGTTCAAATCCGGCCTTAGACACTTGACACTTACTAGCTGTGTGACCCTGGGCAAGTCACTTAGCCCCAATTGCCTCACCAAAAAAAAGCAAAAAAAAAAAAAAGATGCTAATTTGCTAATTCCAAAACCCTATTCAGTACACCATACTGCCTCTCTTAAGTTTAAGTGATAAAAAAAAAAATCATATAAAGTAAAGGGTAATGAATGAGCTTTGATTTATATTCCTAAAAAAAAATATCTAGAGAACAATATTGCTTGTTTTCCGTTTTACTTGTACATTAATAACCTCAGACAAACACAGAAAGGATCCGTGAACTTATCAGCCTGGGTTATTTCCACCAATCAGAATGGTACAACCTTTTCTGTGACTTAGTAGGTAGGTCTCAGGGAGTTGGCCAAGGTACAGAGACATTAACAAACTTGCCCAGGGGCATACATCTAGTGTCAGAAGCAGAATTCTAACGCAGAACTTTCTGAATCCAAGCCCAGCGCTACATGCCCTGCATGACACTGTCTTTACATAATAGCCCCAATTCTGATGAATTAAATTAAACTAGCTCTTAAAATTACAAGTTATAGGCAATATTAGAAAGTTTCTCACAAAACTTATCTGCGATATTATTTCATTACCCTGTTTTCTTACCGTTATTTTTTGATGACTGTATTTGGAAGCCTTTGAAAGTCTTCATTTCACTGGTCTATCCAAATAGCTAGACATACTACACATCTCTAAAATAATGTATTCTTTAAGGACCATCACAGTCATAAAGAAATATTTTGGTCAAGTTTGGGAGAGGTTTTTCCCTTTGAAAATTCTCACTTTATTGAAGAGATCGCACCTTCAAAGGTTTTTACTCCGGAGGGATTCCCCCTTTGAGGATTTTAAACATTGCATTGGAAATGTATTCTTTGAAGATTTTCATGTTCAAAAACAGTTGCATGTCTTGGTTATCCTCTTTGAAGACTTTTTTTTTTTTTAAAAAGCAGTATTTAACGGACTTCCCCTCTGAATGTTATCATGTTGCTAAGTGCTGCCCCTACGAAAATATTTCCTTTCATAGGAATGGCTCACCCTTGATTACTTACATGTTATTGCAAAGTCTTTAATGCTTTTAAAGGGAATTGGAAATATTGTTAAGCTGGCCTTGAATGTTGACATAAGGCTATTGCTTCAGATTATCTGACGGGAACACTACAATGCAATTTAAGGATACATTTCCCAGAAAACTCCCTGTATGTATTCAAAAAGGGTCACACTACATATGGAGACAGAGACAGAGAGAAAGATAGACTCTTTGAAGCAATATAGTCCAATCCCTAATTTTATAGATGAGGAAACTAAAGTCCATAGAATGCCAGAGATTACTCAGGTAGTAAATAGCAAAGCCAGATTAGAACCCAATTGCCAGGACCAATGTTCTTCCAATAATACCATACTGTCTTCTGAGAGTTGGTCATGGCACCCTATTAATTGATTCTACCATTTTTGCACCCAGCTAAGCAAACCACAGAAGAGTCAGGTGACAGAGACAAAGAAGATGTAGTGCAAAAAAGGGATTTCACTTTGTTACTTTTTTACAAATCAGGAAAAAGTTCTTCCTTGGTAGGATTAGAAAGCAACTTACCTGCCATCGGGTTGTCCACACTCCAAGTATTCTTTAAAAAGCTCTCTTACCAGCCTAGAAACAATATAGAAGAAGAACTCTGCAGAATGTGACCCTTGAAAACAGAGAAGAAAACCAGCTATGGATTCATGAGAAAATTAACCCTGGAAGTCATAAGTAGATTAGAGAAAAGGAGCACGTATGGGAAACTCAGTGGCATGAGTAGCCTGCCAAGGAGAGATACTCGGCTCAGGGTGAAGCAGAATGAGAGCCATATGAAAATAATAATAATAATTATAATAATAATAATAATAATAAAAAGACATTGGGATCCTGTAGCGCTGAAGGCAGGAGTTGCCTTGGCTACATGTATTCCCTATATGTGCGCCCCAATACTGGTGTACTCCATGTGTGCTCCTATTATGCCCACTGTCCGTATATTTGTGAGATAGTGTGCCTCAGGTTTACAGGGGCAATGTTTTTTTTTTTAGTAATTTATCTTACTGTGCTATTTTAGTAAATATCTTTTCTTTAAGTTTATTATGTCTCCTGGCTGATTCTCTCCTTATTGAAGATAAATATACCAATAGGGGCTCATGAGTTATAGATTTAGGTGGGGAGATCTGCAGAGTACCACTGAACCTGAGGGGTAGTAACTCCTCCCCTAGCCAACCGGCACACTGAGTTCCCATGCAGGAGTAAGCTCCAGAGGGGGATGCTACATAAACATAGAAATGTACCCATGTGCAAGTTTTAAAACATTGGTTTTAAAGAGAATGGGTAGTTCAGAGGATTAGAAAATTAGAATGTAAGATCCATCTTGACAAGGGCTGATTTTGCCTTTCTTTGTATTCTTTGCTTAGTGTAGTGCCTGAAATATAGTGTTTAATAAATGTTTGTTGATTAATTTCAGATGCTGTAAGGTTTTTTTTTTAATAAATCCAAACCTGAGATTCCTTAATAGTAGTGGTGGTAATAATAATAATAATAGCTAACATTTCTATAGCACATTTATATAGCCAGGCACTTTATATAACTAAGCCCTTCAGAATTTATTATCTCGTCTGATCCTTTCAATGACCCTAGAAAGTAGGTGCTGTTACTATCCTCCTTTTGCCGTTGAGGGAACTAAAGCAAACAGAGGTAAAGTGACTTGCCTGGGGTCACAAGCTAGTAAGAGTCTGAGTCCAAATTTGAACTCAGTCTTCCTCACTCCAGGCAGGAAGTGCCTGCTGTAGAAATTCTCTCCAGCCATTCTAATCCACAACTCTTTGGAAACTTGGTCTGTAATGTAAAGCCTTAGAGAGTTACCAAGTCCTCGTTACTCAGTCGTTTCAGTCGCGTCCAGCTCTTGGTGACCCCATCTGGGGTTTTCCCGGCAAAGATATTGTAGTGGTTTGCCATTTCCTTCTCCAGGTCATTTTACTGATGAGGAAACTGAGGCAAGCAGGGTTACTTGTGACTTGCCCAGATTCACACAGCTAGTAAGTGTCTGAGGCCAGATTTGAACTCAGGAAGAGGAGTCTTCCTTATTCCAGGCCCAGTGCTCTATCCACTGTGCCCACTGAGTACACAGAGAAGTGTCTTGCCCAGTTTCACACAGGATTAAGAGTCGAAAGACTTAATTCGAAGTCTTCCTAATGCCCAAGCTAGCTACAAAGACACATTGTTTCTCAGCTGTAGGATACCGATGAATTAATTTCTCATCATGTTCCTAAATTAGTCATAGTCAAATAAGAGAATTCAGGAAAGATCTATGATTTTTTTTTTTGTATATTTGGGTTACACCATCCCATCCCTGTAAGAATAGGAATAGCCTTGGAGGAGAGTAAATTAAAGCCTACCCACCAGGTCCTTCAAGTCAGAGCCAAGGCAGAAATGATATGGTATCTGCCCAGACACCAGTTAGGCAGATGAGGGGAGCAGGTGCTGTAGTTGAAGGAGATCAGAGACAAGTACCTAGAAGAAGCTCTGCTATAGTTTAAGTGCAGGCAGGGGGGCAAAATCAACAAAAAGATGATGAAAGTAGTCCCAGAAAAATCCACAAAGGCAGACGGAGATATAAACAGAATTCTAGTTTCTGGGAAACTCATCAAATTGGTCGCAAGGATAAGGCCAAGGAGATCCACAGTAATAGCCACTGAAACTGACGACTTGACTATCTCACTGACAGCTCAGAGGCTGCTCTTTGTACCCCTGGGGGAATTGAGGAGAGGGCCAGGCTAGAGTACCAACATCACCATCCCTCTCCCTAACTGCCACTGTGCATATTTTGACTTTATTTTCTAACAGGTGGAATGTGAATATATTCATCGAAAGAGTTGGACAAATACATATTCCGATGTTGGACAGGCAGGGGTGGGTGGGACAGGGTTACACTCTCTAGTAGAAAGGAACAGGTAATCGTGTTCTCAATTTTAAAAATACATATAGCGCAAACTTCTTTTGTAGATAAACAATTCAAAATTTTAATAACTTTCACATGAAATGCACAATTTGTGTAGGTAAGATGTCTATGCAGGAGCTAATTTGAGATAGATTTTTTTTTAATTTTAAAGGTTATTTATTTAGGTTATAGAATCTCTCTATAAATTTCACCCCTCAATCCCCATTCTAAAACAGAGTCCATGTATGCCTGTTAGACCCTGACTCATTTTCTGGACTCACCTGCAGATTCAGAGATGCCCATTCCCAACAGGGAATATAAGGGGTCAGAGGTTAAATATTCCCAACTTAATATTAAATTCACTTTAGTGCTTCTGATCATTAATGCTGTTCCCTCAAATTACCCGAGCTGAGCTCTGCACTCTTACCCATCCTGAACCATGCAGTCTAAATGGATTTCTTGGACTCTTGACCTATTGCTGCTTATTTGATCTTGGATACTTGCTAAATCCTTCAAGCCTTATCTGAGTACTTGGATCATTGCTCATGGCCCTGGTTAAATATTCTGTCCTACTGCCTCCCATACCCAGGGTGACAACCTAGAGTGCTATTACTGAATTCCACAGTCATTAACAAATAAACGCTTACTGTAAGTGTTTACTTTGAACAATTGCCACTATCACATTAGCTATTCTGAAATGATAATCTCTGTTGAAAAAGCCTGCTAAGATCCATTTAAATGTTTTTTTAATTATATTCAGTTATAGCTGAGATTTTTCATAACCTCTAGCTATGTCAAAAGCAAGTTTGAATATTTTCTTTTATATATAAGATGATATATCTCATGGTAGCTAAGGGGCCATTCAATGCAAATACCAAGAAACAAAAAGTCTGGCTTCAAAGGTCAAAGAAATGAAGTTGAGAAGGTAGGAAAAAAAACCCTACCTTCTAATTAGACCAATCGCATGGTTTATCACGAGTAAATATGGAAATATACTCTCTGCTCTCTCCTCTCTATTTGGGGATGGAAAGATAAGGAAATCTAAGGAAAAAGAGAAAGAAGTTTTTCAGTCAGGGGAGAGAAATTATTAAAGGCTAAAAATCTCCTGTCTTTTAGTGTCAAGTAATTAGGTAAATTGGGATAAGAGGAGTAATTATTAAATATCTACTATGTTCCAAGCATTATGCTAAGAGATTTACAAATATTATCTCATTTAATCCTCACAAGTCTCTTGTTGTAAAAATGATTTATTATTATACCCATTTTACAGTTGAGGCAGACAGAGGTTAAATGACTGCCCAGGGTCACACAGCTAGCAAACGGCTAAGGCTAGATTTGAACTTGGATCTTCCTGACTTAAAGCCCCAGTAAGTAATTAGGTCTCTCGTGCCAGAGATGAACAATCACTTCCAGGGGCTCTGATCTTACAGTTTACAAAGCTCATTATCCCTTTTGCTCCTCTGAGTAAGATCAGAGTGAGGGGAGAGTTCTTCACAGTGAACTATCTCAGCATAGTGAGATAGTTCAAGTGTAATCATTCAGTGGGTGAGGAAATGAAGTCTCAAGGAAATGAAGTAGCTCTGGGCCAAATTGAATAAGATTTAATTTAAATGGAATCAATGTAAAATATTTTATTTGGGTTCCAAAAATCAACATCACCAGTTCCAGATGGAAAATGTTAGGCAACATTTTGTCTAAAAACAATTGGGGTTTCATTGGATTATTAATTCAGTATGAGTCAATAGCATGGGATGACAGTCAAGAAAGCTAATGAAGATTCAGGCTGCATTAAGGGAGGCAATCAATGCCTAGAGTTAGGGAAGTGATAACTCCAACTTAGACCCTTGTGAAATCACATTTCTATATTGTATTCAGTTCTGGGCAGATATGTTTGAAAAGACATTGATAAAATGGAGAGTATATAGAGGAGGGCAATAAGAATTGCTGAAATCTCTTCCTCTTCCTCTTCCTTTTTGGTTGCATTTGAAGAGAAAGACTTGCTGTAAGGCTCTAGATAAAATTTAATTTTCAAATGAAATTTGTCCTGCAAATACGGGTGTATCTCCTTTGCCTCTTTGTTTTTGTTCTTTCCTGCTGTTAGGTGAAGGACTATGGGAGAAAACTACAAGCTGGAGACCCTTGAAAGGTCAGCATGGCAAACCACCAGAGGTCCAGGAGTCTTAGTCTTCTCCAGATTTTTCAGATACCCCAAACATGGAATAGCAAAGTCCTCAGTGACATAGATAAAAGGCAGCCAAAAGGGAGCTACGGCAGTTCATTTATGAGTTAGGGCAAATTTGGAAGTGAACTTGGTGTGGAGGATGCTCTGGAGAAACTGCTCAGTCTGAGCCCACTCTCCATAGGAACCAAGGTTCTGAAGAGTATGCCACCCCCAGGGGTTTATATTTTTGTTCTTGCCTGTATCTTTGAAGTAAATATTCATTTGTAAAAACTATTTTTGAATTAAAAATTATAATTGAATCAAATTATATTATATATCTATAGTTTAAAGGTATTAAGTTTAAAATTAATTTAAAGTATTCTATATTAAAATATTTATTTTAATCAAATATTTGTTTTAAAAATCAAATTTGTATTAATTAAATATTAAATTAAAAAGTATAATTGAATTTAAAATGTGCTTATCTACATCTTAGTTAATCATACCTAAGCAACAGGCAAAGGACCTCAGCTCTTATTGATGAACAAATAGAACTTTTTTTCAGGTAGTAAAGAAGACCTGAATTCAAATCCTGCCTCTCACACTTACTAGCTGTGTGACTCTGAGCAATGCACTTATCCTCTTTCAGCCTTAGTTTTCTCATCTGTAAAAAGGGGATAATAATAGTACCTATCTTACAGGGTTGTTGTGAGGCTCAAATAACCCTTATGTTAACACATGTAAAGTACTTTACAAATTTTAGAATATTATATAAATCTTAGCTGTGATGACAACAACGATGATGATGTAAATCCAGTGTATCCCAAAAGTCTTAGTACAATTTTAAGCCTTAATAACTTAAAATTGCACTAAGATTTTTGGGACATGCTATGTAGCTGCTCCTCCTACTGAAATATTTCTTTTACTAAAGCCAAATTAAGTGTTCTTATGTAATTCCCCAAGTTGGAGGAAAGATATATTAACTTTTATTTGCCAGTGCAGTCCCACGCTTTCACAAATGATATTCATAGGCAGCATTAATCTTCATTGTAATGAAGGAGAAAAGTTCCTTGTTAATAGAGTAGACTCTGTTCAAAGCTGAGTACATGGTAATGTCCATGGTAATACACTTGTTAGAGAAACCAACAAGGGGGAATTCTTTTCTGGATCTTTTTCCCACTTATGGCAGCTGGGGTAGAAATGATGGGAACCTTAGGGGAAGGGACCAGCTACCTTTTAGAGTGGATTGGACTTAATGTAATAAGATGAAATTCAACTAAAGTCTTCCACTCAAGGTTCAAAAAATCAGCTCCACAAGTACAAGATGAGGGAAGCATAGACAGCATTTTATCTTTAAAAAAAATTGAGAGTTTAAGTGGACTGTTCACTTACCATAACTCAGAAGTGTGATAGGGCAGCCAAGAATGTTAATATGGCCTTGGGCTGTGTGAAGAAAAGCATAGCTTCTTGTAAAAAGGAAGTGATAGTTCCTCCACACACTGTGCCCTCATCAGACCTCATCTGGAACACTGAGTTTAGTTCTGAGACACTTTAAAAACACTGATAAGCTGGAAAATTTTCAGAGAAGGGTAACATTTCAGGAACTTTGCTCAGGGATCCTACTGACATTTAATGACTACAGGGCCTAAATACCAGTTCAGTAGCCAGGACTTGGTAGCTATGTTCAGGAAAGAGGGAAAGGATTAGCTGGCTACATCATGGGTTTATTATTGCTTCCATAGAATTTCTTCCTAGTAGATAGAGTGCTAGATTTGCAGTCAGAAAGATGTATGTTCAAATTCCATCTTGGTGGCTAGTAAATTTCTTGAGCTTAGTGATTCTGAAATGTAAAAGGGCTGAAGCCAGTTGGATATCTTCACTAAATCTGGCATAAATATGCTAAGCATGTAGCCAAGTAGAAGATCACATTGCTAAGGAGTGGAAAGCCAGGTTGGAAAAGCGAAGCAGATTAAAGTTTCCTCAATGATCAGTATTGAGATTGGGTCCCATGCAGTTCCAGGCTGGTCAAGCTCAGGAGATCCAATCTCCAAAAAACAAAAAACAAATCCCACCTCAGCCACTTGCTAGATGTGTGACCCTGGCCAAGTTACTCTTGAACTTTATCTCCCTTACTTGTAATACTAATAGCACCTTAGAGTGCTGTTGTGATGACAAAAATAACACAACGTATAAAAATACTTTTCAAAACCCAAAAGCACTACATCAGTTTGAGTTATCAATACCATTACCACAGCCCCGTGGGCAGATTTATGCCCTAAATAGATCAAGTGATGCAAACCAGTATGATATAGTGGAAAGCATACTGAATTTAGAGTGAAAAGACGGAAATCTGAATTCCAGCTCTGCTATTAAAAAACTTACAGAGGCCTTGGTAAATCATTTCACCTGTTTTTTGATCTGTAGAATGCAGAGCATCTCAATGACCTTCCAGCACTAACCCTGCAATCCAATCCTTGCATTCACCTATTGAGGAAAAAATGGAGAAGGGCACCATCTCAATTTGCCATGAGGTGTCTTTTTGTCTCAGTTTTTCCTTTTTGTCCTCCTCTTCATTCTCCCAATAGGTGATACTACTGAGGGAGTGCCTGTCACTCTGCCTATCCTCTCTGTCCTAGGCATAGTGGATAGCAGCTTAGAATGATTTTGGTAATCATATCCAATTTTCCTAGTTAAAAACTAGACAAGGGAGAATCAAAAATAACGAAACTCAATAATCCAGTGTTTGATAAAGTGGAAAACAAATCACCTAAGAAAAAAACTCCTTATTTGAGTGAGGGTCTCTTGTTCAGTAGCTCTGAAGATTCCTTTCCCAGGAAGGATCCAAACCACAGAGTGGCACTATTAGTCTTGGAAGGTAAGAGGGGAGAGAGTATATAGGACCCTTGGGAGAGAAAAAGAGTTACTCAGAACATCAAAGTATTGCCCCAATGGGTACTCCAAAAACTTCAGGGAAAACTGGAAAGTAGTCTGACCTAAATTAGACCATATACCATATTCTGTAATACATACTAAATGGATACATGACTTAAATATTAAGGAACATAATATAAAATATTTAGAAAAAAAATCAGATCATAAACCTCTGTCACATATAGGTAAGAGATAAATTCTTAACCAAAGATGAAACAGAGACAATTACAAAAGATAAAACAGATAACTTTGATTACATGAAACTGAAAAGCTTTTGTGCAAATTTAATGCACCTAGGATAAGAAGGAAAGCAGCCAAACTGGAAAAGCAAAATCTTTGTATCACAACAATCTGATAAGCATTTGGTATCCAAGATGTATAACCAATTAATTAATCTATATAAGACTAATAGTCATTCCCCAATAGAGAAGTGATCAAAGCACATGAACAAACTGTTCTCAAAGGATGAATTGCAAAGTATACATGATCACATGAAAGAATACTCTAAATTACTAATAATAAGAGAAATTCAAATCAAAATAACACTGAGGTTTTACCTCACACCCTACAAATTAGTGAAGATAACAAGAAATGGCTATAGTCAATGTTGGAGGGATTGTGGGATGATAGGCACACTTATTTTTGGTAGAGCTGTGAAATACTACAACCATTTTGGAAAACAATTTGAAATTCTGCAAATAAAGTAACTAAAATATTGGTCTGAACCAAAGACTCCATGGTTTATACTCAAGGAAGCCATTGTTAAGAAGAAAATCCCCACATAACACCAAAATATTTATGGCAGCACTTTTTGTGATAGCAAAAAAATTGTAAAGAAAATAGATTCCCATCGATTGGGGAATGGCTAAACAAATTGTGGTGCATGAATGTAATGTAATATTGCTGTGCTAGAAGAAATGATGTGGGGTGAAGCATGGAAGAAAAGCATGAAAAGACTTACATTAACTGATTCAGAGTGAAGTAAGCAGAGCCAAGAAAACAATATACATAACGTCTTTGTTCAGTCATTTTTCAGTGGTGTCCCACTCTTCATGACTTTATTTGGGGTTTCTTGGCAGAGATACAGGAGTGGTTTTCCATTTCCTTCCCCAACTCATTTTACAGATGAGGAAACAGAAAAACAGGATTAAATTATTTGCTTAGGATCACACAGCTAGTGTGATCAAATCCACAGCTGGATTTGAACTCAGGTCTTCCTGATTCCAGGCTTGGCATGCTACCTACTGTGCCACCTAGCTGCTACAACAATGTAAATGGCAAGAATAAACTACACACACACAACACACACACACATACACACACACACACACACACATACACACACACACACACACCCCAAAAGTGAATGTAACAAAATTATAAAGATCAAGCATGACTTGAATTAAGCTAGATGAGAGGACATCCCCAACTCACCTCTATATTGGTGGGAGACTCCCAGATATAACACACCGTACATGTTTTTGGAATTTTTCAATGTATTGATCAGTTGTACTGTTTCCTCTTCATTTTCTTTTCTTCTTTTGTTTTCTTTTAAAAATACTATTTGTTATATGAAATGGCCCTCAGGGAAGGAGAGGGGGAGGTACAGAGGAAAACCATGATGATATAAAAAACAGAAGACATCAATGAAAACGTATTTTAAAAAATGCATTATGTGGATAATGATTTTTAAAAAAAGAAAGAAAAGAGAAGAGGATAAACCCAATGGCTCCTGAAGTTGGAGAATCATAAAGGGAGGAAGGTCATAATATTGGGGAACAGAAGGCCTGTATTTTTTTTTCTCCACCATTGTGACTTATTTGGACAATGAAAGTCTGATGGGACGATGGTAAAGGTCACTTACTTAGCAGCTCTGGAGACTGTTTCCTCTCCTAGGAGGGATCCAAACGACAGGCTGGCACTGTTAGTCTTGGAAGAAGAGAGGGGAGAGATTGTTTAGGAGCCTGTGGGAGAGAGAGATACCCATAATATCAAAGTATTGCCCCACTAAGTACTCCACGTTCAGTTCCCTTCCAAAAAGAATTTGAACCATGGTAGGATGCTGAGTTGGAAGCACATGAGGCTCCTGGTGGAAAAGTCAGACTCACCAGAGAGGGAGGAGAATTGTATTAATTGGTTATAGGCTATTGTGAGTCCTTTATATGTCTTCTACATGTGTTTAGATTTTCCTTTAGATTTTCTCTCTCTATATATATTAGCTATATATTTAGATATATATATATTAGATATATATTAGTTTTATATATATAAGATATTCTCTCTATATATATATATTAATATATATATATTAGAAATCCTTTAGATTTTCTCTATATTCTACCAAGTAAAATAAAAGTGGTTCTATATGTGGGGAAAAAAATCAATCTTCTTCAGATTCATTGTAGGACCAAGTGAACTATAAATAGATCCAGAATATATAGAGGCCATATGTATCTTGGTGGCCCCCCTGAAGTACCAGCTTTGCTTCCTTAGATTGTTTATTGCAGCTTATATTGGGGTACTTGCATTTGCCTCTTCCTCAACTTTTGCAAAAAAGGGGGCATAAGTAATTAGAATAATGTTTCAGGCCTTGAAGAAGGTATTTATAATGACCCACTTTTGCCCCCAAAACACTTTTCTTATGGAGGGAGATGCATCAGGAAAATCCTTGGAGCAGCAGTTAGGCAAAGGGCTATGAAGGAAGGGGGGCGTCTTAAATATGAGATTTGATTGACCACCTATCATCTACTCACACTAGTGAGTATCATCTACTCATACTAGTATTTCTACTCACACTAGTTAAGCTTTATGTAAATAAACTACATTGTAATTAGTAAGGGGTTATTAGTCATCAAAGTAGTCCTGGAGTTATCACAGCATCATCAAAAAAGGCCCCACACATGGGATGGTCCTCACACTATTTGTTATATTTGAAGGAAATGTTTTGTCCTTTTTTTTTTACCAGCTAATGGATATTTCTTCCTTAGAGTAATTCACAAATAAGAGAGAGTTAATTCACTGCCTTTACTGGTGATATGATTGACCATTTGACGTTTGGCAGGATGTGAAAAGCTACAATTTGTACCAATATATTAAGAAATACAACCTAAGAAGGCTAGAGTGTCTACTGTAATATTTGTTGGTTCTCCTAAAATGACCGCTCCAAATAGAGAGCTGATTTAATAACAGATCTGCCTCCATCCTTGTGTTAATGAACTATCTTCATAATGATGGACCCCTTCTCATGAATGGGCCACCTCATCCCATCTCCCAAGTTGCCTTCTGTATCCCCAATATATTGGTACAAGCAAAAAAAAATAGAGAAATTACTTCAACTTCGGGTATAGATACTGGTAGCTTGTGATACGCAATTTGTGACAAAACTCTTCAAGGGACTACAGAAAAGATTCAGCTAAGTTCCTTCTCACAACAGTATACCGTCCACAGGCCATTGGCCAAATAGAGGACATTAAATAATAGATAGAGCAGTTTATGTACTGCAGCTCTTTATATCTGCAGTGGGTTTGGCCTACTATTTGCCTGGGGCCAAATTTGTCTGTAATAAAATGACATACTTAATGCCTGGGTGATCTCTGTTCTAGGTCACATATGGGCATTCTTTATACTCTATTTAGTAGACATTCCAGAGACACAGCAATTCTCTGCCCTGGCAGAATGGGGATCTCATTTACAGAAGGATTACACATAACATGGCAGGGCCTAGTCTAACTGTGGGAACAGGATAGAGCAGATTTTATCCTTGCTGGTATTAGGTTTTCAGATGTGGCTAAACCACAAACACTTAAAGTCACAAATGTTAACCTCCTGGGGCCTTGATGAGAAATACCTTGGACTTTTCACCATCATCCAGTAGTTGCATTGAGGGCCTAGCAAATTTGCTTCGTATATCAAATCTCTTAAATTAAACTCCTAAATCCTTTAAAATGATTGCAACAACGGTGGTAATGACTAGCAATTCCATCCGAGGAATATGAGGTAAAGGAGAAGCCTGGATCAGGGGTTCTTAACTGTTTTTTTTTTCCTTTCATGGACGTTGTGGTATTATTGCCATTGAAATTAAGGTAAACCAAGGCACAAAGTTCCAAGCACATTAAATTTATTGATAACGCTGGCAATTACCAATGAAAGGAATCTCTCAACTCAATCAGTCAAAAGACCATAAGGTAGCGGTTACTAGCTTTCAGATAATTTGGATACAAGAGAACAAAGAACAGGAGGCATAAAACAATATGATTGGTTACAAAGTCTGAAGTATCATAGATGCTGGAAAACAATATGATTGAATAGGAGTCAGGAATGCAGGACTAGCAACAATTTCTCCTTCCATCTTGTTGCTATGGAGAGCTCATTGGTGGAGTCCACCTGCGTGGTTAGAGTCACAGGGATAACAGTCCAGACTTTCTTGAAAGATAGCTAGCACTGCAGAGATAACAGATTTTCTGCATCTTGCAAGGGTTGTTAATGAGATAACAGATCTCCCTTAATTGTGCATAGGCAGTAAGATGTGTAGAGACATATTTCTTTGAATTACAGTGATTTATGGGACAACTTAGCTCAGAAAGGAAAGCTGAACTTCTGAACTTAACTCAGAGACAAGGAAATATGGCTTAGGCAATTTTACAACATATTGAGGGTGATCAGAATAGAATCAATTACAAAGTGAGATCAAAATCAACTTGATTTTCTCAGTATAAGCAACATCATAAACCTTCCCCAATGCCAGTCCCTAGTTTTTCTTTTAAAAGTATTCAAGCATCCCTTGAGATTTAGGCACCTCAAAGAACTGATGGTCTCAGACTATTGATGTCACTTTCTCATCACCTGTGTGAGTACAAAACCAGCACAAGGAGTTGGGGGTGCAGGGGAGGATCTTAGAGGTTTTGATGAGATTTAAATGGACTGGTCAATGAGAAGCCCATTATCTCAAGTACCACTTAAAGCCACTTTAGGAGACAACGAGATTCAAGTAGGATGGTCAACGAAATACCTAAACTAACTGGGGCCCTTTCACCCCTCTACCCTGGGACTGGAATAATGTCGTAGCTAATTATTTGTGAAACTCTGAACTACTGTCTCTGGTCACCTCATCTCCCGTCCACAGCAGGTTTTACTTTATGAGAATCCCTAACCTTTCCTAGCTAGTGGACGTCTTCCTTAATTGGAGGGCATCTCCTTTAAGCTGGGGTCCCCCTTGATGGGCATCTCCCTTAAGGACCTATCTCCTTTAAGTAGTCCTCTCCCCTAGAAGGTTGCCACCCCCCTTAAGCTGGAGTCTTTCCTAAAGGGCAGAGGAGCCTGCTTGGTGTGTTGTGCTCGGTGTGTTATGTTGTGTTGTGTTGTGTATTACCCACAATAAATGCCTATACTTGATTTGGAGACAGCCTGAGCAAATGTTTTTGAGAAGACTGTGCACCCTGAACCTCATCATTTCTGGCACCCAATGTGGAGGGACTGTCTCAACCCCAAACCCTCTCCAAATCAAGGTAAGCCATAAACCCATTCCCTTTACTTCCGGCACTCCAGTCTGACTGGGTGTAGTTTGGGGTCTCTGCACCACATTTGCAGGTTCTCATTAACTGGGAGACACTCTATTGAGGATGCTGTGTTGTTCCCCTCCCCCTGGGATGCTGGGGGAGGCAGGTAGGTAGGCCTGTGCATCTGGTTTTGAGGTCTCTGCGCCATGTTTGTAGGTTCTCTCCAAGTGGGGGATGCCCTGCTTGAGAACCCTGTGTTTCCCCCTCCACCCCCCCACCCGCATGGGATGCTGTGGGAGGCAGAGTGGCTTAAAGAGAAAGTGACTTGTTTTGACTTATGACACAATGGGGCAGTTTCCTTCCATACCTCGAGACTCCCCCAATACGATGCCCCATTCTACGTTTTTAACAGGTAGATGTAGAAGTGAAGTTTATTTGAGTTAAAGTTCAAAAAAATTCTTAAGACTCTTCTCCTTGTGGTCCCAGCTCTAGCCAGGCTGAGGCTACTGTGAAGAGTCAAAACAATAAAAAAAAAAAAAAAAATCTTAGCAGATTCTAGAGGTTTCGAGATTAATAATTAAGGAGTTTAGAAATCGACCATTTTAAGATTGCAGGAGGAAACTCCTGAGACTTCAGGGTGTTTTCCTATTGACCTTTCTCATCCTAGATCAGATTGGGGGAGGGTGGTGCTGGAAAGTTGTGGGGAGTTTGGGCTACCTTCCCTCACCTGGCTAGGGAGTGGCCCCTCCTCCCCACCCCGTGGCCCCAGCAAGTGCCCCACCGGCTGCATCACTGTGATCTTGGGCACCCTGCAGTCAGACCCTTTGGGCAGGGCCCAAAGGTTTGGTGTGTCTTGCCCATCCTTCAATGGGTTGGGCCCCAAGGGCCAGGGTTCCATGAGCCCTGCTGCCAAGAGTTCACTTTTAGCATCAACCACCCCAGCCTCTAGGCAATGCCCAGCTGGCATTTACAAGGTAAGAAGCTAGCCAGCCTCTGCATTTGGTAAAACTACCTTTCTATCAATTTTTATATGTGATGATTTGGAAATGCAATTGATGTCATCTGAAGTTTATTGTTTGTGTTCTAAATTATATTATAAAATTCTCTTATATTGTAAAATTTGAGTGACCATTGTAGACCAGAAATGGTGTTAGACAAAGCAATTTTAATCTGAATTTTGTTGCATATGAATTAGGCTTTTAAAAGGATGTGATAAAAAAATTATAAACTATGATAGTAAATGCTCTATTGAAAATCTTGGCTATTATGAAAAGATATAAGGTGGTTTAAAGTTGTAGTTTCAACATGTTAATGATGAGAAGAATGGTTTTCTGTGTAAAGTAATTTGGAAACGCTGGTTCCTGCATTCAACAAGATTGAAGTCACCTAATTGGTAATGGGTTTGTTTCAAGTTTCAAACGCATAATATTGTTTCAGCTTGGTAAACTTTTGTATTAGTTCCAGAAAGCATGTAGTTTACATTAATACAGAAGAAAACATCATGTGATGGACAAGGCAGATCAGCCCCTCAGCCCCTTGGTCCCTGTGATTCCCCAAATTTTGTAAACTTGCCGGATCATTCTATTCAGTTGTAAGGTTAAAGTCAGGAACCTCTTTTGTTGTTTTAAGGCATAGGATTTAAGTACAGTTGTGTTAGTGAAGAGTAGTTAACTTACGAGTATCTTGTTATCCTAATGGGAAATCTGGTTTTACTTATGCTTGTTATTTAATTTAGAATTAGAACATGGGTAGGAATGTATGCAAACTACTCAAGACTCACTTTAAAGATTTTTCCATTGTTTAAAGGGATTCTGAGAGCACTGTTCTATGTGACCATTTGAACAAGTTCTACTACAATGTTTCGCAAAATCTACTCTAAACATAAATTAGGATTATTGTATTTACACGTCCCAAGTGTTTTATTGTTTGTTATCAAGCATTTTAAAACAATATCATTTGTGTAATGTTGAATTTTGGAAGAGAAAAATCTACTTAGCAATACTAGTTATATCAAGTAGTGATGAATCTCTTGTTGTTACCAATGTGAGATTATAGTCAATACTTACTATCTAGGATATGTGATCCTCGAGAGCTGAACCCACTTGAAGCTCTGATTATTGGAACTTGCTATTCAAGACCTTATGTGGCTGTTAATTGGTATTTTGAGTGTGACTCCTGTACGATGATCAAGGAATGTTATTGAGCCAATGACCCCTGGGACCAGCAACCCTGTGGGGTTTTCCTTTTATGAACTGCAAGGGGTGTTCTCATGGGAAAGTCTAGGAGAACAACTATTTGCATGAGCTGAGGTAGGATTCTCCTGACTTAATTTCCCCAATATGAATCTCCCACCTGGCTGACTTTAAGCCTGGCCCAACGCAATTGTCCATCTACATAACTTTTGCCTGGAATTGACATGAAGTTAGAGAAGCATTATTTTCTTACTGTATGGTTATGTCCCTGTTCTTCTTTTATAACCAATTTCTATAATCAAGAAGTTTTATAAGCACAATGCTAAATCTATGAAATAATAGATTGATACTGGAACATCTCTGAGTTGCTACTTGGCCTAGCTCCTTATCCTTGTCAACCCCACAAAGTTTACAAGTGATTTAATCTAAAGTAGGGAAGCCTTGTGCTTTGGTGGAGATAGATTCTTTTGTCTAAGGTCACCCAAGGCTGGGAGTGGTCTGGCATTTTTTCACAAACTTATGTTGGGGCTAGGAATAGGTTCATGCAAATTAATGAAGAAAATCCTCTGGGTTGAAATTAACTTGAGAAAGGAGGGTTTTAATAAGACACTGGTTTTAACAATAGTAAGTGCAGTCTGGAATATGGTTGAAATGTAAAGAAAAGTTGGATAGTCTGAGTAATTGGTTTGGAAAATTTAGAAGGAGAAATAAAGGCTTGATTGAAAATATGGAAGGCAGATAAAAAAGTTTGGGGACAAATGGGGGACATCCAAACCCCTCCTATCCCTGGATAGTTGTTCTGGGCACCCTTGTGCCAGCTTCAGAATGGTTTAAGTATGTTAAGAGGGTATGAGGAAACTTATTTTAAGAAGAAAGGTTGAGGGGCAGCTAGGTGGCACAGTGGATAGAGCACTGGCCCTGGAGTCAGGAGGACCTGAGTTCAAATTCGACCTCAAACACCAAACACTTATTAGCTGCGTGACTATGGGCAAGTCACTTAATCCCAATTGCCTTGCCAAAAAAAAAAAAAAAAAAAGGAAAAAATAAAAAGAAAGAAAAGAAAGTTAATAGACAAAGGTATAGAAAGCTAGGTGGAATCAAAATAGAGGACACCACACATTTCAAGCCCCTCTTGTTCACAGTTATAAAGGGGAACTCTGCACTCTTATTCAACACATCATGCTGTGTTTATATCAATAATTCAAAGTAGGATGAAACACTCCTGGAAAAGATCCAATGGATAAAAGAAGTCCACAGTCAGCTATTCCCTTCCTGAGCTGGGGTTCCTAGTTTTTAGCTTTGTAACTCTCCTGTCACCACTCGTGACCCTCCCCCCACCCCTTCTCATTGTTTGCTTTTGATGTTCAGACCTTGTCTTTTGAACATTTTAACCAAATTTGTGTTTTCCAGGCTAATCTCAATCAACTTGCAGGTGGCCCAGTTGGAAGGATTCTAGCCCATACCCAACAGTCATCCCCTGAACATGGCCGTGTTCCGTTCCAGTCAAGTTCTGAGGCCCCGGACAGCTCTATGTCCCTTGTCAGCCTGAAGCAGTTCCAGAAGATGAGACCTCCACCCATGCCCCCAGATGAATTTGGGTCCCTAACGTTTGAGGGGGGATTGATGAGGAATGCATGGTCTTTGCCCTACTTCCCAAAATAATTTGGGTGTCTACTTCTTGTGGGGGTAAATGAAGAGATTCAAATGGACTGGTCAATGAGAAGCCCATTATCTCAAGTACCACTTAAAGATACTTGAGGAGAAAATGAGATTCAAGCAGGCTGGTCAATGAAATGGAAACTAATAGGGGCCCCTCCATACTGGGCTGGACAATGAAATAATGTTGTGCCTAGATGACTGAAAAAGATTCCCCTTCCACCATCTGAGAGTACCAGCCAGGCATAGGGCAACAAGGAGAGCAGCTGATAGAAAATGAAGTTAGCTAGAAAATTCAAGCCCTCTATTGAATTTGGGAGGAGTGTATTGCTCTATCCTACCGTACTCCAATCAGAGGGTAGAGGCAACTGAGGGTGAAGAGGAGGTATTGAGTTTCAAAGTTGTGTCAATCTTCACAATGATGAGATTTCAGACAATGAGCTAATCCTGCGGGAGGAATAATGTTCACAGAGTCAAAACAAAACAGAGCAGCTGATGAAAAAAAAAAAGTAAAGAGGTAGAAGAACTTACTCCTAATTGGTGTCAGAAGACTCAGAAGGATTCAAAATTTGATCTGAACATTAAAAGTTACTTTCTGACCCCTGGGGCAGGCCAATAGTTTTCAAATTCTTGAAGATTCAAGGAGTTTCCCAAGAATTGTATTATGTCAGTGCCCTGAAGCAGACAGGGAATATACTATTAAAAATAACTAATGAGATCTTAGAAGGTAATTTCCTTCGTTTTTCAATGGTATCATTTCTTTACTATATCAGTTTGTCTTTGATTGACACATTATTCTACACTTCTGTCTCTCTGGCCCAAGGGGGTTTTGAATGTTTGGATATTTAAATACTGAAATGGATCTCTGATTTAATGAATTCCCACCAAAGACTCAGATCACAGCCCATACATGCTTCCGCATCCTGTGAGACTCTCTTCCAAAAGTTTGTCACTGAAGGAGTAAACCTTTGCTTAATGCCTTCTTCTCTTTCATTGCAAGTGTACCGGGGGGAACACTGGTCTATCATTTTCTACTCTTATCACATGACCAGCTTTTTTTTCTGTCCTATAATTCCTTCATCCTTTAATACTTCAGAGTAAGGTTGCTTTTATTGGTTATACATTGTAGCCTGATTATACACACCATGAGCCTTTCCACTGCCCTCTATTTCAGTGCAGTCAAACTCAAATTTAAGAGATTCCAGTTCACAGCCTTAGAAAACCACAAATTGATGGCAAAGTATCGAAAATTGAGGGGATGCCCATCAATTGGGGAATGGCTGAACAAGTTATGGTATATGAATTTTTGTTTTGTTTTTGGTTTTTTTGTTTGTTTGTTAGGCAATTGGGGTTAAGTGACTTGCCCAAGGTCACACAGCTGGTACGTGTCAAGTGTTTGGTCTGAGGCCAGATTTGAACTCACGTCCTTCTGACTCCAGGGCCGGTGCTCTACCCACTGCGCCACCTAGGTGCCCCATGGCATATGAATGTAATGGAGCACTATTGTGCTATAAGAATGATGAGCAGGCAGATTTCAGAAAAACCTGGAAAGATTTACATGAACTGATTCTGAGTGAAGTAAGCAGAATCAGAAGAACATTGTATACAGTAACAGCAACATTGTGTGATGATCAACTATGATAGACTTAGCTCTTCTCAGCAATAAAAAGATCTAAGACAATTCCAAAAGACTCATGATGGAAAATGTTATCCATATCCAGAGAAAGAACTATGGAGTCTGAATGCAGATTGAAACATCCTATTTTCTCTTTTTTTTTCTCTTGTGGTTTTTCATTTTTGTTCTGATTCTTCTTTCATAACATGACTAATGTAGAAATATGTTTAATATGATTGTACATGTATAGCCTATATCAAATCGTTTGCCATCTTGGGGAGGGGAGAGAGGAGGGAAGGAGGGAGGAAAAAAAATTGGAAGTCAAAATCTTATAAAAGTGAATATTGAAAACTATCTTTACATGTCATTGGAAAAAAATAAAATACTATTAAGTAGGAAAGTAGGAAAAAAGTAGGAAAGTAAGTAGAAAGAAAAGTTTCCTAATATATTTTGGTAGACCTACAAAAGTTGCCATCCTCCATGCACATAAGCTTATTGTTATTAATTATAATAATAATAATAGTATTATTATCATTAAATGACTATACATGCCAAATCCATTTGCCTAAAAAAAAACCCCTACAAATTAACTATGTAGTATTGTATTTTTATTTATTTTGTTAAGTATTTCCCAATTATATTTTAATCTGGCCCATGTACTGTCTATGTGATGCTCCTCTTTAGTTCTGGGCAAAAATGTTCCCTCTTCTAATTGCCACATAACAATACCTGCAAAATGTTTGTATTGAAAAGATAGGTCTTTGAGTTATTACAGATCTGTTCCAGAAAGTTCTGCAATATCTTATGACAGAATGCAATCTCTACAGTGTCATCTACAACCAGGAAAATCAGGAGGGCTTCCACAAACATAGGGAAACTACCCTTTAAACTGGTCTCTGTTGGATCTCCTCCATCACAGTGGCAGATACTTTAGACAAGGGTACAGCTCCCTGCTTTAGGTTATCTTAACTGATGTTTATTACATCTAAGTTATTTAAGACATTTATTGCTGTTATTACATCTTCTAAGGAATCCTAAATGATGATCTTAATGCATGGGTGGGAGGTACTTTATTGTATGAAAGTCTGTAATGATCTACTGAATTAAATGTTTTTTTTCATAATCAAATAAACACTAAGCACAATGCGATCTTATATTCTTTATATCTTTCACTTAACTGTCAGGTGGCAAAGCTATGATCCCATTGTTGAATATCATTTGCTAAAGTCTGTTTGTTCCCTTCTAGACTGTCATTAAAAATGCCCTCAATCATAATATTTGTTTAGATGGGAGAGCAGGAATATGTGTTGGTAGTTGCTGATGTTCTTTAAATCAGTTGGTTTGGTTTTGGGTTTTTTTGTATCAGTAAGGTTTGAGATTTTTCTACACCTTTGGTATATTCCCTTTCTTTAGATATTTCATAAATTAATCCCTTAAAGTTTCACAGTTGTATCATTTCCTTTATATATACTTGATTCAACACAGCTGTTTTTCGCAATTTTTCTTCTCATTAGTGACATTTCTACTTCTTCTATAAGCATATCTGTAACTATGTTGTTAGGGTCCAAATACAGTGGTTCCACTATCCTTAAGGGATAAAAGAGATTTTTGTAAAAGTTTTTGCAAATCTTTTTTTCATTTTTCTTCTGTTTGTAATCTTCTCTGTTTTCATCCTTGAATGCCCGTGGGATGACTTTGTTTAGCTGGATATCTTGCCAAGCTTTCTTTAAAATGGTTTTAGCCTCCATTGCTTCTCTCTACTTTATGAGACAATACTGCTCATAATCATCCATCATGCTTCTTTGCAAGATTTTTATAGATGAGTTTATATTCTAACCTCACATTGCCTTTGGCAGCCATCTCTCTGTTTGGCAAGTAAGTTAAATATTTACCAAATAAAGTACTTTCGGGACTTTTTTGGTCTCCTTGTTTTTTCATTGTTCTGTTTTGTTTTTTACTTTTTATGCTTTTATTTTTTCCCACTTAATAGTATTTTTTTCCAATTACATGTAAAGATAGTTTTCAACATTCACTTTTATAAGATTTTGACTTCCAAATTTTTTTCCTCCCTCCTTTATTTCCCCCCTTTCCAAAACAGCAAGCAATCTAATATAGGCTATACATATACAATCATATTAAACATATTTCCACATTAGTCATGTTATGAAAGAAGAATCAGAACAAAAGTGAAAAACCAGAAGAAAGGAAAAAAAAAGAGACAGAGAAAATAGTATGTTTCAAACTGCATTCAGATTTCATAGTTCTTTCTCTGGATGTGTTTAGCATTTTCTATCATGAGTCTTTTGGAACTGTCTAAAATCATTGTGTTGCTGAGAAGAGCTAAGTCTATTAAAGTTGATCATCACACAATGTTGCTATTACTGTATACAATGTTCTTCTGGTTCTGCTCACTTCATTCATCATCAGTTCATGTAAGTCTTTCCAGGTTTTTCTGAAATCTGCCTGTTCATCATTTCTTATAGCACAACAGTATTCCATTACATTCATATACCACAACTTGTTCAGTCATTCCCCAATTGATGGGCATCCCCTCAATTTTCAATTCTCTGCCACCACAAAAAGCTGCTTATATAAATATTTTTGTACATGTGGGTCCTTTTCCCTTTTTTATGATCTCTTTGGGGCAGAGACCAAATAGTGGTATTGATAGATCAAAGGGTATGCACAATTTGGTTGCCCTTTGGGCATAGTTCCAAATTGCTCTCTAGAATGGTTAAATCAATTCACAACTTCACCAGCAATGCGCTAGTGGTCCAATTTTCCCACATCTTCTCCAACATTTATCGTTTTCCTTTTGTGACATATTAGCCAATCTGATAGGTATGATGTGGTACCTCAGAGTTGTTTTAATTTGCATTTCTCTAATCAATAGTGATTTAGAACATTTTTTCATGTGACTATAGATAGCTTTAATTTCTTCATCTGAAAACTGCCTATTCATATCCTTTGACTATTTGTCAATTGGGCAATGACTTATATTCTTACAAATTTGACTCAATTCTCTATATATTTTAGAAATGAGGCCTTTATCAGAAACACTGGCAGTAGAAATTGTTTCCCAGCTTTCTGCTTTCCTTCTAATCTTGTTTGCATTGGCTTTGTGCAAAACTTTTTAATTCAACATAATCAAAATGATCCATTTTGCATTTCATAATGTTCTCTCTCATTTGGTCATAAATTCTTCCCTTCATCATAGATCTGCAGGCAAACTATTCTTTGCTCTCCTAATTTGCTTATGGTATCACCTTTTACGTCTAAATCATGTACCCATTTTGACCTTATCTTGGTATACAGTGTAAGATGTTGGTCTATACCTAGTTTCTATGGTACTATTTTTCAGTTTTCCCAGCAGTTTTTGTCAAATAGTGACTTCTTATCCCAGGAGCTGGAGTCTTTGGGTTTATCAAACAGCAGATTACCATAGTCATTGACGACTGTGTCTTATGTACATAACCTATTCCACTGATTCACTACTCTGTTTCTTAGCCAGTATCAAGTAGTTTTGATAATTGCTACATTATAATACAGTTTTAGATCTGGTATGGGTAGGCCAGTTTTATTTTGTTCTGTAAAGACAGAGTCATAAACTGATCTATAATCATTTTGCTAGCTGTGTGACCCTGGGCAGACTGCTAGCAAAATGGCTAAGGCTAGATTTGAACTTGGGTCTTCCTGACTCAAAAGCCCTAGTAAGTAGTTGGGTCTCTCTGATTATAGATCAGTTCATGACTCTGTCTTTACAAAACAGGACCAAGGAGTCTTGGTTGCCGATCTGTGCTATGGTTAAGAGCTTCCTCTCTAGTTCACCCAGACACCATCTGCACTGGGCAGAGTTCCCCTTTTGACCAAGTGAGACAGACCTTTCCTAAAGTCCTTCTAAGTTATCTTAAGCTGAAAAATTGTTTCACTCTGTCTTTTTGTTGGTTCTGTTTCTCTAGAATCCCTTCAGAGGCTTGATTTAACATTGTTTCTGAGGGAAACTGGGGGGAGCTCAGGCAACTTCCTAGCTCCTCTTTGCCACCTTGGCTCCGCCTCTTTAGTCTCCTTGTTTTAACAATTAATTTACATTGGTTCAATTTCTTTCTTTTTTTTTTGACCTTTTTGGTGAGGCAATCGGGGTTAAGTGACTTGCCCAGGGTCACACAGCTAGTAAGTATCATGTATCTGAGGCCAGATTTGAACTCAGTTCCTCCTGACTCCAAGGTCGGAGATTATCCACTGCGTCACCTAGCTGTCCTGGTTCAATTTTTTGATGAAACTATTATAATCAGTTTTAGATAGCATTTGATCCACCCTGCTCAGCCTGAACACAGCATTATTCCTTGGTGAGTCTTCATCTCCACTACCACTGGTCCCTAAGTCACTCCTACTGGCCTCAATGTTGGACCAGGTGGCCACAGACATATCTCCTGAACCAATCTAAACTTAAATGGCTATAGCCTCCAATTTTCTTTATCTAAAATGAAAGAAAAAATCCAAGTGAAGAAAAGGACTAAAGCTTCATATTCATGAGCTACATGTCTACCTCAGATGGGAAGAATCCAAGGCTTCTCCCTTTATGGCATTGTCTCTCTCCCCTTGCCAGATTAGAATTAGTCAAACCAAAAAGAATGGGATATAGCCAATAGTAACTTTTGAATGCTCCTCCCTCCTCCTCCCCCTCTCCCTTCCCTATCCAATTATGATTTTGCAGACGTAGTTAAACAAAGAGGCTTCAATGTGGTCAGCAAAGTGGAACCTGTTATAAAACATCTGTGCACCCAGGTGTGGTGTCTCATTCCTATAATTTCTTCTGTAGGGGATGGCTGAGACAGGGTTAAGTTCTCTTAAGCTTGGGAGTTCTGAACAACAGTAGAGCTAAGCAGAAAGGGTGTCCACACAATGTCTAGCACCAATATGGTGAGCCCCCAGAAAGAGGGGCCATCATACTGGCTAAGGAGGGGTGAATTGGCCCAGGTTGAAAATGGAGCACGACAAAAATTATGTGGCAATTAAAAGTGGAATTAATAATGGCCGTAAGTGGCCACTGTACTTCCAGCCTGAATGAGATAGAGAGATCCAGTCTCAAAAGATAAAAAAAAAATGATATTTATGCATGTTCTAAATTTCTCCAGCGCATTTCCATTATATATTTTCACAATTCTCCCAGAAGCAAGCTCACTAACCTCTTCCACTTGGGGAACTGGCATTTTGTATATGATTGTGGGATTGGACTCAGTGACCAGTCCTCCACTGCATATGGATATGGTATCTTATTCACATGCATACTCCCTCTAGTGAAGCAGAACAGCAGAAATAGTGCTGGATTCAAAGTCTGAGTACTTGGAACAAATCCCATCTCTACCACCTGAATCCCTAGCTTCCTTATCATTTCACCAATTAAGCCTAGCCAAGCCTTAGCTTTGGATCATTTCCAATATTCATGCCTTCATTGCTACCTACATGCAGATGTAGGAGAAAATCATACAACTCTTCTAATTGGATCCACTAAAAATGTATGTTGTACAACCTCAACTGGGACCTCACTGTTGCTAGGCAATCCTATTATTCCTTCCTTATCAATTCACTATCCCACTCTCCACAATGATTCTTCCAAACTTTTTTCACCCCTCCTCCAGTCTCCTGTAGTTCTCTTTCCCTTACCCTTCCAGCTGAGAACCTTGCCTCATATTCTACTGGAAAAAAATTGAGGCCATCAGTGTAACTTCCATCTTCTCTCCTCTTCCCCATTTCTCCCCCTCCATATCCAATCCATTGCCTAGGCTGTTAATTTCACCTTTATAGCACCTTTCAAATAAGCCCTCTTCTCTCCTCTGCCCCCTTACCCCCCTTTCCACCCCCCCCAGGTCCTCATCACCTCACATTTTGATTATTGTAATAGGCTACTGGTAAGTCTGTCTGTCTCAAGTCTCTCCCTCCACATATCCATTCTCAAGTTAGATATTAAAGTGATTTTCCTAAGTCAATCAATAAACATTTATTAAATACCTACTAAGTACCAGGCATTTTGCTAAGCACTGGGGATACAAAAAGAGTGAGAAGACAGTCCCTGCCCTCAAGGAGCTCACAATCTAATGGGGAAAACAACATGCAAACAATATATACAAAGCAAGCTATAAATAGGAAATAATTAAAAAAGGAAAAGCACTGGAATTAAGAGGGGTTAAGAAAGACTTCCCGTAAAAGATAGATTTTCAATTAGGACTAAAAGGAAGCCAGAGGGGTCAACAGTCTGAGGAGAGAAGGGAAAGTATTTCAGATATGGAGGATAGCCAGAGAAAATCACTAGAGCCAAGAGACAGAGTGTCTTCTTTATGGAACAGCCAGAAGGCCAGTGACTCTGGATCAAAGAGAAAGTGATGGAGAATAAGGTATAAGAAGACTGGAAAAGTAGAGAGGGGCTAGTTTATGAAGGACTTGGAATGATAAACAGAGCATTCTGTAATTGCTCCTGAAGGCAATAGAAAGCCACTGGACTCTATTTTGTAGGGCAGTGACATGTTTGGACCTGGTTTTAGGAAAATCACTTTAGTGGCTGAATGGAGGATGGATTGGAGTAGGGAGAGACTTGAGGCAGGCCAACCCACCATCAGGCTATTGCAGTAATGGAGGCATGAGGTGATGAGGGTGTCAATGTTGGAAGAAAGAGGCAAGCATATTTGAGAGATGTTGCATAGATGAAATTGACAGGCCCTGGCAACAGATTGGATATGGTGGATGACACATACTGAGGAGTCTAGAATGACTTCTAGGTTGCAAGCCTGAGGACAAGGGAGATTGGTGTTCTCTACAGTAATAGGGAAGGTAGAAGGGGAAGGAGAGGATTTAGAGGAAAGATAATGAGTTGTGTTTTAGTCTTACTGAGTTCAAGATATATTTGAAATATCTAAAAGGCAGTTGGAGATGCAAGGTTGGAGGTCAACAGAGAGGCTGGGTCAAGGAACTGTAGATTTGAGATCATCAACCTAGAGATAGTAATTAGATCCATGGGAGCTGATGAGATCACCAGATGAATATAGAGGGAAAAGAGAGGGACTTGTAAGGTTAGAGGGTATGTTCTACAGGAGGATTCAGCAAAGGAGACAGAGAAGGAGTGATCAGATCAGTAGGAAGAAAACCAGGAGACTGGCTTGAAAACCTAGAGTATCAAGGAGGAACTAGCGACCAACAGTATCAAAGGTTACAGAGAGATCAAGGAGAATGAGGATCCAAGAAAAGGTCATTGGATGTGGCAACTAAGAGATCATTGATAAGTTAGGAGACAGCAGTTTCAGTGCAGTGACAAGACCAGAAGCCAGACTGTAAGGAATTAAGAAGGGAGAAGAGGGAAAGTGGAGGCACCTAGTGTAAATTACCTTTTTGAGGAGTTTAATTACAAAGGGCAGAAGAGAAATAAGATGATAGTTAGCAGGGATGGAAGGATCAAATGAGAGATTTTTATAGGATAGGGGATACATGGGCCTGTTTGTAGGCAGTAGAAAATGAGCCAGTAGAGAGGGAGAAATTGAAAATAAGTGAAAGTGTGGGGATGACAGAAGGGGCAATCTGTCAGAGGAGACAGGAGGGAATGGGATATCTTAGCCAGGTAGAGGGGTTAGCTTTGGTAAGGATTAAAGCTACTTCATCAGATGAAACAAGGATGAAGAAGGTTTCCCTCTTCAATTCCTTTAACTTTAAGAATTTGAATGCTATGCTGTTTGGTGTATATATGTTTTGTATTGATATAACTTCATTGTCGATTATGTCTTTTAGCAAGATGTAGTATCACTGTTTATCTCTTTTAATTAGATCTATTTTTGCTTTTGCTTTATCTGAGATCATGATTGCTACTCCTGTATTTTTTACTTTTGCTGAAGCATAATAGATTCTGCTCCAGCCCCTTATTTGTACTTTCTGTGTGTCTCTCTGCTACAAGTGTGTTTCTTGTAAACATATTGTTGGTTTGTAATCTATTCTATCTGCTTCTGTTCTATGGGTGAATTAATTCCATTCACATTCACAGTTATGATTATTAACTGTGTATTTCCCTCCATCCTATTTTCTTTTGTTTATCCTTCTCTCTCTCTTTTTACCCTGTTCCTCCTCAAAAGTCTTTTTTTTTTTTTTTTAGTGAGGCAATTGAAGTTACTTAACTTGCCCAAGGTCACACAGCTAGTAAGTGTCAAGCGTTTGGTCTGAGGCCGGATTTGAACTCAGGACCTCCTGACTTCAGGGCTGGTGCTCTAACCACTGAGACACCTCGCTGCCCCCCAAAAGTCTTTTTTACTTCTGATCACTACCTTACTTAATCTGCCCTCCCTGCTATTACACCTCCCCTACTTTTTGTTATCTCCTTCCCCTCATACTTCCCTGTTGGGTACAATAGATTTCTAAACCCAATTAAGTGTGTGTGTGTGTGTGTGTGTGTGTATTCTCCCCTCTTTAAACCAGTTCCAGTGAGAATGAGATTCAACCAATGTCTGCTCCACCCCTTATTTTCCCCTCCATTATAAAAGCTCTTTCTTATATGTTTCTTTTACATGAGGTAATTTTCTCCATTCTTCCTCTCCCTTGGCATTCTCCTTTCTCACACATCCAATTTTTTTTTTACATCATCCCAACATAATTAACACGCTTGCACCCTCTTTCTATGTAGAATCCTTCTAACTGTACTAATAAAGATAAAATTCTTAGGAGTTACATGTATCATCTTCCCATACAGGAACGTAAACAGTTTAACTTTATTGAGTCTCTTATGATTTCTCTTTCATATTTACCTTTCTATGCTTCTCTTGAGTCTTGTTTTGGAAAGTTAAATTTTCTATTCAGCTCTGGTCTTTTCCTTTTGTATCAAGAATACTTGAAAACCCTCTATTTCATTAAATATCCATTTTTTCCTCTAAAAGATTATTTTCTCAGTTTTGCTGGGTAGGTGATTCTTGACTGTAATCTTAGCTCCTTTGCCTTCTGGAAAATCATGTTCTAAGCTCTCCACTCCTGTAATGTGGTAGCTTCTAAATCTTCTGTGATTCTTACTGGGGCCCCACAGTACTTGAAATTTCTTTCTAGTTGCTTGAAGTATTTTCTCTTTGACCCAGCAGCTTTGGAATTTGGCTTGACTATTCCTGGGACTTTTCATTTTGTGTTCTCCTTCAGGCAGTAATTGATAGTTCCTTCAATTTCTATTTTACCCTTTGGTTCTCAGATATTGGGGAATGTTTCCTTCATAATTTCTTGAAATATGATGTCTAGACTCTTTATTTGATCATGGCCTTCAGGAAGCCCAATAATTCTTAAATTATTTCTCTTCAATCTATTTTCCAGGTTAGTTGTTTTTTTCAGTGAGATATTTCACGTTTTCTTCTATTTTCTCATTCTTTTGACTTTGTTTTATTGTTTCTTGATATCTCATGGGGTCATTAGCTTCTGCTTGTCCAGTTCTAATTTTTAAGGAATTATTTTCTTCAGTGAGTTTTTGTACTCCTTTTTTCATTTGGCCAATTTTGCCTTTTGAGAAGCAATTTTCATCAGTGAACTTTCATTCCTTTTTTTTTTTCAATCCTGTTTTTTTTTGCCTCTTTTACTAAGCTTTTGTCTTTTCATAATTTTCTTTCATTGCTCTCATTTTTTTCTCAATTTTTCCTCTCTCACTCTTATAACAGATTCTGAAATTCATTTTTTAATCTCTTCCAGGAATTCTTGCTGAGCTTGTTTCCAATCATTATTTTTCTTTGAGGCTTTGCTTTTATCTGTTTTTGAAATTGTTGTCTTCTTCTGAGTTTGTGTCTTGATCTTCCCTGTCATTGTAGTGGCATCTTTAGGGTCAGGTTCTTTTTTTTGTTGTTTGCTCATTTTCCCAGCCTTTTCTTGACTTTGAACTTTATGTCAAGGTTGAACTCTGTTTCCAGAGTGGGGATGAAGTGGGGCACTGTGCCAAGGTTCAGGCTTTTTTGCATTGCTGTTTTCAGAGCTAGTTCTAGGGGTCTGAAATTTTTTGGTGCTTCTAAGGTGGTATAGCCTGGGGAGAGGTGTGTTCACTCCTGTTCTGCACTCCAGTCTTTACCTAGGATGGGCCCCTGGTCCCTTGCAGCTCTAAGCAATACTGCTCCTCAGGGCCCCGGTTCCTTTGTGACAGCAAGAACTCTTCTCCAATAAGGAATTGTGACCCAGAAGTGGGTATGGGCAATGGAGGTGCCAAATAGCACCCTGTCCTGTGCCCAGTGCTAGTACAGGGGTCTCTTATAATCTCTGATCACTTGTCTAGACCCCTTCTATCTCTGGCTTGAGAGGTCCCAAAGATGCTGCTGCTCTATTGCTACCTTCAAGCCTCATAGATGGTGTTGCTACCATGTGGGCTCTGGGGCCAACACCCACCTCAGTGTCACAGACCTTTCCTTCTGACCTCCTAAGTTGTCTTGGGCTTGGGAAATGTCTCACTCAAACCTTTTGTTGGCTCTGCTACTCCAGAATTCAATTTGAGGAAAGTTGTTTGTAGGGAAATCTTAGGGGACCTCAGCTGCTTATTCTACTCTGCCATCTTGGCTCCACCCTTGGAAATCAAGCAGGTACCAGGATTTTCATTGAGTGGCAGATATGAATAGCATGAACCTCAAAGGAAGATAGGTTACTGAATGATAGATGAAGGAGGAGAACCTGGAAGTACCAACGGTGAGCAAAGAGAATTACAACTTCTCCTCTTCAACCTGTAAGCTGAGGAGAATGATTGAAGTTGCAGTCAGTCCTCGAAAGGGAGGCCAGGGAGACTGTGTCATCAGGGGAAAATAATGCTCCAGGAAGAGATAATAGATGGAAGGAGCGAGAGACGGATAGATTTAAGATGAAGGAAAGTTTGTTGCTTATGGAACAGGCATTCTAGAGGATACAGTGGAAGGGCTGGGTTGAGTTAGGATGAAACTTTGGGTTAGGAGGGTGAGGGAGATGAGAATGAGGAATCAAGCGGTGGGGGTGTGGAATGGAGTTTGGATGATCACCTACAGAAGTTCAGAGTCACTGGGATGTGAAGGTTAAGACCAGGTGTGAGAATGTTCATCATCAAGCAGAGAGTGCAGCTTCTCCACCTTCAAAGGACGGGCTCAGCAGGAGAGGAGAGATCTGCACTGGAAGAAAGGGTTGTTCTTCTTTGCCCTGGAGGTGCTCCACATTCCAGTTGGGAGACTGGGCCTGCAGCAGGAGGTGGAAGTTGCCTTGTTCAGGTACAGGTGGAAGTGATTGCTTTGAGACATAGGGAAGGTGCCTAGCCTGGCCCCTAGCAGCCTTAGCTCAGGAGACACACTGCACTCTAGTGCATTCTCGATCTGAGGTCTTCTCACCTAACCCGCAGGTCTAACTATGCCACCCCTCTACTCAATAAACTTCAGTGGCTCCCTATTGCCTCCGGGATCAAATATAAAATCCTGTTTGGCATTCAAAACTCTTCATCACCTACTTCAGGGGTGGGGAACCGGTGGCCTTGAGGCGACATGAGGCCTTCTAGGTCCTCAGGTGAGGCATTTTGAGGGAGTCCAAGTTTTACAGAACAAATCCTTTTATTAAGGGGATTTGTTCTGTGAAGTTTGGATTACATCAAAGAATTGCACATGAGGATCTAGAGGGCCACACATGGCCTGAGGTTCCCCACTCTTGACATAGTTCCTCCTACCTTTTTCAGTCTTCTTACACCTTATTCCTAATCATATACTCTAAGAGCCAATGACACCGGCCTCCTTCCACAAACTAGATACTCCATTTCCCCGGGCATTTTCTCTAACTACCCCCTATGCTCAGAATACTCTCTTTCCTCATCTCCACCTACTAACTTCCCTGACTTATTTTAAGTCTCAACTAAAATTCCATCTTCGAAAAGAAGCCTTTCCCAGTCCCTCTTAATTCAGTGCCTTCCCTTTGTTAATAATTTCCTATTTATCCTTTATCTAGCTTATTTATTTATATTTATTTATTTTCTCTCTCATTAGATTGTGAGTTCTTTGAGGGCAGGGACAGTCGTTTGCTTCTTGTATCCCCAGAGCTCAGTACAATGCCTGAAACATAGTAGGCATTTATTAAATTTTTATTGATTATTGATTGTATCCACAATACCTAGCATAGTGCCTGGCAGATAGTAAATAATTAAGAAATGTTTTTTGACACAGAGGAGACCAAAGATTCAGAAGGGGTCACAGGCAATGCTTATGCTACTATGTTCAATTTAATCTATATAGTGGTTTCAATTTCATGGACAATCTCCATTTTCAGGCCTTCTTTGTGCATGGAAATGTTAATATTTATTGATCATTGATATTTTATAGTTCATGAGGAAAAAATCAAAATAAATAAATACTTATTCAGTCAATTTTCCTGTGGGGATAAGTAGACCAAATTCTCTTGGACGATTATTATGGCTTTTATATAGTAGGCTTTGCAATGTTCTGGGCCTAGATGAGATCAGAACAATGGCATGTGCAAATAGGAACACGTAGAGGACCTCACCATCTTTAGGGAATCTCTTTTTAATCTAGACACTGCACTTAGACAAACAATTTATATGGGGTTTGGATGATGATTGCAAAGTACTTTGGTGAGCCCATGTCTCCCTGCTAAACTGCTGGATATGATTGCTAAGTGAATGTCAGGAATTTTTGGAAGATGCTTGAAATAAGGAAGGAAACAAAGCACTGGCACTAGGGAGTAGTAGCTTTTCCCTCATTGAGTGTCTACAAGAAAAGTCTGGATGGGTCAGGGATGTTGTAGAGAATTAAGGGTTGAAGTAGATGGGCTCTGACGGACCTTGCAAGTAACTCTGAAATTCTGTAATTTTGTTAAATTCTTCAGGTCAGATGGCAAATTCTGTGAGTGGGTCTTGAAGTCAACAATACCCCATTATTATATTAATGATAAGGTGGTACTACTCCACTATTTAGGAATTTTTTAACCAATTTTTATGGAAATTAATACCACAGTCTGTTTTTCTTTTCCAGAAGTGCAGCTATGATGACCAACCATGAGTCATCATTGGGTAGTTTTGTATTTTCTCATCACAACCAGTGACTGTGACAGCGTGAAGTGCTGAAAGTAAAATGCAGAAAGATAAAATATTACCATTTGTTACACAGCAGAGGTCAACCAATGTTAACTGCAGTTTTTCTTCTTCTGAAAACACATAAATATAGCATAATTCTTAGAATGCTGAATCATAATGAAAACATCTGTAATGTATTTCCTTTGATCAGATTGTCTTCCCAACAGAACGTAGGAAAGTTTTAATAGTGGGGAGAGAGGAAGAAAGGGTTGAAGCAGAGGGAACTCCTTGCAGAGAATGGGACCAAACTGGATACAATAGTTGTAAGCAGTTTGAGGGGCAGCATTAGGATCCTGGACCTATGTAGCCAGGGGCACAAAGAAGTGGGAGAAAGAGGCCCATGTGGAGAAGTGGGAGAGCAATAAAGACAAAGTTATCCCACTTCACAATTTTGCCTACTGCCTTCTCCTTTCAAGTGCTATGCAGTAACTCAAACTCTAAGGCTAATAGAGTTGCCTAATAGAGGTCCTTAGGGGACTTATTTAATGAATAGATAAGAATTATTCATAATTAGCATATCAATTGTTTGTATGTAAATTATTCTTCTGAAGTACTTGAGGGTATTGAAGGTGCTTGAAATCAGTTTGTTGTCTTAATTATTTTAAACAACATTCCTCATACAAACTTATTTATATTATTAGTTTGCAGTTTGGGGGAATAATTTGATTAGCAAGGGTAAACTTTTCTGCCTAGTTAAGCTCAGAAATGTCATAAATTTTTAGTTCAGACACATTCTTTATTAGTGGAGTAGTCAGGTTTCACTGTGGCTTTCTTTTCTTTTTGACCAGACGAGAAGACACTGGGAAGACTGCTTATATGTGACATTAAGAGAAGACTTTAAGAAAATGTTCTCATAAACTCGGTCATCAAAGCACAAGTTCTCTTGAGTCTTCCCAACTGGAAAAGCAAAGGATTGTATGTCTGCCATCCAAGGATTAACCCTTTAGAAAAGTTTATCACCAAAGGGCTGGGCACTAGGTAATCCAATTCAATTCAATTCAGTCCACCAGACATTTATGATGAAGTGACTTCTGCCTTCAAGGAAGGTACTATGTTTTATTTTATTTTTCTCCATAGTAACTTATGGAACTTTCTACTAAGGGGTCAAAGGGCTAAGATAGCTGAGCATTCACCCAAAGGAATCACAAATCCTCAACAAATTAAGATGATTTAATATACGTATCGATCATTCTCTCAGTACTCCATTCTCTCAAGAGATTAAAAAAAATTAATTAGATTTAGGTTTACCTTTGTTTACTGGATCAGAGATCTAGAGTTAGAAGGAAACTCAGAGGTCATCTAGTTCAATCCACTCAATTCATGGAAACTGAAGCTCAGTGAGGCTAAGTGATTCAATCAGGGTCACACAGGTGATTGGGTCATGATCTGAATTGCAAGTATTCCAACTTCAAGTTCAATTGATAAACATAAGTACTCTATAAAATATATTTTAAAATGTCATATGAATTGGGATGAAAATCTGTGAAACTGATAGTGTTCCCTCCTATTACACACACACACACACACACACACACACACACACACACACATTTCTAACTAGTAGATTATAGAATGGTAGGATCATAGATGTAGAGCTGGAGGAGACCTCTCATTTTATAGATTAAAAAAAAACTGAAAACCATTCATAATTAAGATAAAAGTGAGGAGATTTGAGGATGGTCAGTACCTGGATCTTGTCAGACAAAATATATAAGAACCCCAAAACCACAGAATTATTGGGACCATATTCTTCGTCTATGTTTAGAAACTGAACAGAAATGAAACTAAGAAGTGAGTCCTTTTCCCTATTCTCAATCGCCTAGAAGACTTCTAACCTTAGGAGAATATGTAATAGGAGAAAAATCAAAGGTCATCATCTCTAACAACTAGTCTTCTACTAGCACGTTACAGTCATTCACTGTCCTGCATTTTCTGCCTTAGGTCAACCTGTACCTCCTTCTCCGGGGCAATCTCTTCCAAAAATAGAACTAGGAGGAGCTTAGAAATTCATGATTCAGATATGTTGTCCATGACAAACATGACCTTAAAGACTCGTCACAGCTGGTTCGATTGCTGTGTTTTGGGGGAGGGAAGATGTCCTCACATTCCCTGAGTATACAGTCTCTCTCAGACTAAGACTTTGATGACGGTTTTGTCCTATCTCTCACTGACTCACTCCTTTCCTCACCCTCCATATATACTCATTGAAATCATCTTCACATTGATCTCACTAACTCTCCTAGGATCTGTCCTTTGCCATTACCCTCCATACATAGAGAATCCCTTTCATACAAAACTGACTTTCTAATCATACTGCAGTCCTCTCTCTCTCTGTCTCTCTCTCTTTTTGTCTCTCTGTCTCTATGTATGTATGTCTCTGTCCCTCTCTCTCTCTCTCCCCTTCCTCCCCTTTCTCTTTTCTCTCTCTTCCTCTCATCTCTTCCCCTTTCCTCTCTTGTTCTCTCCTTTCCTCTCCCCTTTCCCTTTTCTGAGCACACACCCAGCCTGGTCTCTAACCAGTGTCCAACCTGGTGTCTAATCAATGCCTGCGCAATGCCTATGACCCGAGGCTCTTAAAGAAGCCAATGAAATTGTAGGCAGTTAAGCATCTTCCTAAAAATAAACAAATGTTTTTCCTTTCCTTCTCAGCCTGGTATTTGCTCTCACTCTCCAACAACCACCCGGATTCTGAATTTACCCACTGTACCTAAGGAGAAATAGATCAAGACCAGCTGTCAAAGACACGGCTTTTGACAGTGCAACACAGATTCATCTCAGTCAGTTCCCAAAATTAGGGTTGTTTGTTCTCTCGGCTTGACATTACAAGTGTCTGGCTGACTTGGGGTTCTACAAACATGGAGTCTTGCACATCCTCTGCAACTTTCTCTCACGAGAGATACCCTGACTGGGTGCAGCACAGATACCCACAGAGAATCAATCATATGGGGGAATTCCTGGACATTAGAGACCTGATGCTTTGCCCATTTCCTTATCTCACTCCCAAACAATTCTATACTCTGCAACAAAGCAGATGTAGCAGACCAATTGAACGTCAAACATCAATTAGTGAAAAGTTAGGGACAATGCAGAAGTGTCAAATTCATGGCCTGGGGACACATGTCTTACCACACTCTCAAGTCAAACCAGATCAAAAGGTAACTTTACATTTTTAATGTAAAACTTATTTAACATAGTTTTGTTGTTGTTGTAGTTGTTGTTGAGTTGTGTTGTTTTCTTGGCAAAGATACTGGACTGGTTTGCCATTTCCTTCTCCAGCTCATTTTACAAATGAGGAAACTGAGGCAAACAAAGGTAAGTGACTTGCCCACAGTCACACAGCTAATAAGTATCTGAGACTGGATTTGAACCCAAGAAGAACAATCTTCCTGATTCCAAGCCCAGTGCTATCCAGTGTGACACCTAGCTGCCCCAACTTAGTTTTACATATTTAAAAAAATTTTTAATTTACAAATTTAAAAAATTACAAATTTTAAAAATTTACATATTTACATACATAAAAAATTTACATATTTAACAAAATATCTAATAAATATAATATGTAATTGTATAATATATAAGACAAAAACAAAGAGTATACAATTATTATATAATATATAAAATAGTGAACAAAATATACAATAAAACATAGATAATATAAATCCTTTACATATAGTTTAATGGCCCCATTTCTATTTTAGTTTAAAACCACTGGTGTAGTGAATTGAATATATCACAGCTCTTAGAGCCAGGTCCAAATCCTGCCTCAGACAGATACTCATTAGCTGTGTGATTCTGGGCAAGTCATTTAAGCTAGTATCAATTGATAGTATCAATAGGCTAGTATCAAAGGAAGCTAGTATCAATTGATCAAAAAGTATGTTGTGGGGTACAAGATGTAAAAAGACTGGAAAGGTGGGTGAAGGTCTGGTTTATAAAGGGCTTTAACATCAAACAAAAGGGTCCTGGAGGTCACAGGGAGTCACTGGATTTTATTGAGTAAGTTGTGAGTCCAGGTGATAGGGTATGGCTGTAGTATACTGAAACACCTCTGTTTGGGGGAGAGGGGGTGCTATCCATTCTTGAAATTAGCCTCCTCTGCTCTAGAAATAATTCTTTTCTCCTGCCTGGTACCTTTACCCTGCTGCTTCTCTGGAATTGCTTGAATCTTCCTTGTTGGAAAATTCTAGCTCCCTAGCTAATTTGACACCTACTCGACTATGACCTGAAAGTCATAGAAACTTTGGGAAACCAATTCGATGATCCCAAGTAAGAACTCATCCTTTCTCTTAAAATATCTGGCCCTCTTCTATATCAATAAGGTATAGGACTTACCTAAGTGTACCCCCCCAAAACTAAGAAAGAATGACAAGATCTCAGCATAATTTGAGTATCAGGTCTGGAAGGCATTTCTGATTACATGACGATTGATTCCCCTCCTCCTTCTGCCATGGCTTTAAGATCATCTCATCTAAGTCCTGAACTCATCTTTTGCCAAAATTGAGGATGTATCCCGTCCAAAGAGCTGATCTTTCAGATGACTTTGATGCTGATGCTTGTCCCCTTTTCTTCCCCGACCCCCAAGGTGTCATAAGGATCTTTCCATGTGTGAGGTTAAAAAAAAGTGCCATACACATTCATTATATCTCTCTAGTCCTTTTCATAGCCAAACTCTGTGAAAAAGTTGTCCATGCTCATTACTCTCACACACATCTTCTCCTCTTACTCACTTTTCAACCTCCCCTTGCAATTTAGCTTTCATCTTCACCACAACTCAAACTGTTCTCTCCTTAGTAAACTGATTTGTTAATGAAAAATCCAAAGGTTTTCCTAATTCTCATTCTGGCTCTCTATTCCTTATGATGAGCTGCCTTTCTAGGAGATACATTTGGGAACAGTAACATTTAAAAATGAAAAACAGCAAAACAAATTTTAATATACTAACAACTTATCTTTCCCCCCCTATACATAGAAAGCCTGTTCTAGGCTTGTCCCTGTGAATGCTGTTGTCCTAGTAAGTTTTTTGAAGGGCAAAGTCTATATTTGACCCATTTCTGAAAACTGCTCTAAAGTGCCGGGCCCTCTGGAAATTCCATAATATTAATTGATGATAAATAGAATTGCAATAGAAACAATCTAGATTTCCTTTGTGCTCTCCTCTCCCTGCCCCTCCCCTCACTTTACGGTTTTAATCCAAATAGCTCTGACATTTCTATGGTTTAAATTACATATGGAACAATATTTGAAAAGGAACAAATAAATATATATATATATGCATATGTGTGTATGTACATATATATGTGTGCATATGAATATATATTATACACATGTGTGTATATACATATAGATATTCAAATGGAGAGAATGAAAATAACTATTAAAAGCTCATTCTTCATAAGAGGCATATATTTAATTGATACATATATTTAATTAATATCTAAAGTTTATTATATGATAGTCTTAAAAATTCACCCATTTAGTGTTTCATTTGATTGCTCTTATTATTCTCTCTTTCCATGAGAGGAGATCTCCATGTAGACAAATTCACTGGATCATGAAATCATATATTTTAGAACTGGAAAGGTATTAGAGACCATAGAGTCCCTCAAAGAAACTGAGGAACAGAGAGATTAAATGATTTGTCCAGAGTCATATAGCTTGTAAGGATCTGGGATAGGATTTGAACCCAGGTTTTGCAGGCTCCAAGTTCAGCATTCTATACATTACTCCAAGTTGCCCCTGGCCCCATTCAAGAAAATAGAGGAAGAGCCATGAATAAGACTAAGGCCCTCTGACTTAAGGCAGGGTATTATCAACAAGATCCCATTTCCTATTTTTATTGTATAAATATTTGGCCTCATTTTAACTTAACACTCACTGGAATTTAGATTTAATCATTTCCCACATAAGTGTAAATCTCTCCAAAAGGTCAAAGAGTTTACTTTTCAAGAAGGAAAGAACAAATCCTGTATGCTGAAAAAGAACATGAAGCTGAAAGCTACAATGCATCGACCTTCACAACAACTGATGATTGTGTTGCTTGGTTAGGAAACCATTCACACACTATCTCATGATCACAGATGGATTACCGGATAATGCTGAGATCATAACATTTTACTTATCTCTGATTCTTATCAAGACCTTTTGAGCTGGAAGGGAGGTCAGTGACTACTTCATAAAGGTTTTTGAACTATTTGCCAAACATTCACTATTCCAATTATTCTAACAACATTATCAGCATGTGTGTATCTACAAAGCTACAATGAGAATAGTTTTGATTCTACATAGTGCTTGCAAAATCCTTTAAATACATGATCTGATTTGATCTTCCTAACAACTCCATGAGGTAGTACTACAGAAATTTTTAAAAAAATTTTAATTAACTAATTTATTTTTAGTTTTCAACAATCACTTCTATAAGCTTTTGAGTTTTAAATTTTCTCCCCCTCTCTCTCTGCCTTCCTCCCCAAGACAGTGTGTAATCTGATACAGGCTCCACATATACATTTCTATTAAACATTACTTCAGAAATTATTGTGCCCTATTAAAAGTGGAGAAACGGAAGCTGAGGAGGGCAAGCTACTTGTCCATCATCATACAGAAGTGATAGTTAACATGAGGGGGCATTTGAACCCAAGGCTTCCTGATTTCAGGTCTACAACACAATCCATTAAGCCTCCTATTTATGTAAGAGGTTTAAGCTCATAGGATAATAGATTTACAGTTGGAAGGGACCTTAGAGGCCAATGAATGAGTTCACATTCTAAAGCTTTCATAAACCTTAAAATACTAATATTATTTTTATCTAGTCCAAGTTCTTTGACACCAAATCCAGCATCCTTTCCAAATCCAATGCTCTTTTCAGCACACCATTCTTCATGATCCTGTAAGGTAGAAATTTTTAATTCTATTATCCCATTTTTATTGACAAGGAAACTGAGTCTTCAGCAACTTGTCCCAGGTTATTAAACAAGTAAATGTCAGAACTATGACAGCTATCAGTTATGTATCATGTTTCCTTTAGTATATATTTTTTATCTCATATTTCTTTACTCTTTTTTATTGCCCTTCCCTTGTTTTTCTGCCTTTTAAAAGACCCTACACATCATGTCTGACTATGTCATTATCCCTATTTAAAAAATTCCAGTGACTCTCTGTTACTACCAAGATCAAATAAAAAAATCCTCTATTTGGCCTTTAAATCCTTCACAACTAGCCCCTTCCTACCTTTCTAGTCTTATTACATCTTATTTCCCTCTACATACTATACAATCCAGTGATACCAGTCTCCTTCTTGTTTCTCAAACATGGCACTCCATCTCCAGATTCCAGGCCTTTTCCCTGGCTGTCTTCCAGGCTTGGAATTCTCTCCCTCCCCATCTCCATCCCCTGGCTTCCTTCATGTCCCAACTAAAATCTCACAAGAAGCCTTTTCTGATCCCCCTTAATGGTTAAGTGCCATCCCTGTGAGATTGTTTATATTTTGTTTGTACATGGTTGTTTGCAGGTTTTCTTCCCCATTAAACTGTGAGCTCCTTGAGGCCAGGGACTGTCTTTTGCCTTTCTTTGTCATTCTAGCATTTAGCACCGTTCCTAGTACTGCTTAATAAATGCTTATTAGGCAAGTAGGTGGCAGAGTGAGCACTGGATCTGGAGTCTGGAAGACCTGCGTTCAAATGTAGCTTCAGGCACTGTGTGATCTTGGGCAAGTTACTTAACCTCTGCTGCCTCAGTTTCCTCAACTGAAAAATGGGAATAATAAAGCACTCCTTCTCCCCCAGGTAGTTACAAGGATCAAATGAGATTATATTTGTAAAGTGGTTAGCACAGTGCATGCCTAATAAATGCTTCTTTCCTTCCTTCACTGTTGACTTGACGACACCATCCTGACAGCACAGGCATTTCTATATGGAAATAGGATTGTCCTTGCAACAGTGTATAGAGGATAAAATTAAGATTCAATCAATTAGTTAATCAATACTTATTAAGAAGTAATAGGGGAGCCAATCATGAGGCATGGCCTCTGCTCACCAAGAAACCACAATCCAGTTAGGGAAATTAAAAACCAAAACCAACAACAACAACAATATAACAATATAACAACAAAATAACAATTAACTGCCAAGTGTGTGATAGATGTTATTTGATGGGTAGTTCAATTCAACCCAACAAACACTTGTGAAGTACCTACTATCTGTTTAAAATGGCAGTACATGTATTGGAGAAATAACTTCTGGATGGGTTAAGCAGAGAAGGCTTCAGAAACAGTTGTTTTTTGAGTTGAACCTTAAAGGTTTCTAACTGCTGATGCTCAGCAATAATTTTTGTAAATTTTTGGTGATTTGGTAAGCTTTCTTACTAGTTTATAATGTAAGGCTGATGCCAAGAAGAAATACAAGATTTACCAGTTTTTTAAAAACAACTGGTGAGTCCTGGGGGATAATTTCTGTCCTCTTTCCTCCAGAGGGTTTATGTACTGCATACCTGTTGGTTGATCATTGACCCTCATCAACTCCTCAGGCTGGAATTCTCTTCCTCTTCCTGTGTCTCTTGCAACCCCTTCCTCCTTCAAAAAACAGATTAAGTGCCACCTCCTAAAAGAGGCCTTTTCTGACACTCCCCCTCCCCTTTGTTATTAGTGCCTCATCACTCCTGAAAATGCTTTCATTTATTTATCTGGGTCCCCTTCCCTTCCAAGTAGGATGTCAGTTGCTTAAGGGAAAGAATAGTTTTGTTTTGATCTTTGTAAATATATCTTAATGCTTAGTACAGTACCTGGCACTTGGAAGGTAGTTAATAAATACTTGTTGACCTGAATAGACTAATGTACATCTGTCAGTTTCTTTCTACCCAGAGCATTCTGATTGTTTGACTACTTTGCATAAATACTGCAGGTGTTTACTGATTATCTACTGAGATCAGGAAAGCATGTGCCATTCCATCTTTGTTCCCAGGTAACTTCTGTGTTTAGAAGGGGTAAGAAGATGACCTCATAAAACACATTAGTCTGTCATGGCTTGCCATGAGCCACCAAGTTCTGAAAATTACTGTCTTAATATGTTGTAGATCTGGATAGTGGGTTAATGGGCCTATTGATTGGTGAGCTCCAGATGGGAATGGATGTAGCAATGCAGAAGGAAGCATGACCTTCCTTTTCACTGTGCACAGTATGGAGGTTAAATTCAATTTTTTTTTAAAAGACGACAGCAAGTTCGATGAGTCGACAGTGTGACAAAGCAGCCAAAAAAAGCTAATGTGATCCCAGGCTACTACTGTCTAGAGAATGGGAGGTGATAATCATGCTGTATTTTGCTCTGTTCAGCCCACATCTGTAGTATTGTGTTCAGTTCTGTGTGCCACAATTTAGGAAGCACAATGAAAGTGACATGACAAGCTGGATCTGTTCCAGAGGATGACTAGTATAATGAGGGGATTGGAGACAGTGCCCTATGAGGAGAGGAAGAACTAGGGTTGGTTAGCCTGGAGAAGAGGAGATTTACGGGGGACTGGAGAGCTGTCTTTAAGTATTTGAAAGGCTTTACTGTGGATGAGAGTTATGATTTTTTTTTTTAAACATGGTACCAGAGAGCAGAATTTGGAGCAAGGAATGTAAGTTTTAGGGAGAAGGCAGGTGTAGGCTTGATATCAAGAAAAACTTCCAGGCACAATACTAGGTCCTTAGTAAATATTGACTGGCTGGTAATTAGCTATGGTAAAATGGGCTGGTTCAGAAAGCATTAGGGTGTATGGCTCAGTGTGGCTTCAAGGAGTGGCTGGGAGACCTCTTGTCCAGAAGAGTCGATATAGATCCAATGAAACAATGTAGTATTCAGCGAAAGGCAGTGTGGTGCAGTAGACCTCATCTTGACCATAGTGGACCTGAATTTTCATCCTAGGTCGGCCACTTAACAGTCTATGTGACCCTGGGCTAGTCACTTAAACTCCTTGGACCTCAGTTTCTTCATCTGTAAAATTAGTTTGGCATAGATGACCTCTAAAGCACTTAACAAGAGCTTAATAAATGCTTCCTGCCTGACTTCTAGCTATAGTAACATGAGACTTAATGCGCTCTACATAAATGTGGACTGTGATTATTATGGGGGGGGGGGTGTCAGGTTGGCCTCCAAAAAAACTTTTGTTTCTTTGGGTTGCAGGTTTGACCCTGATGGCTGGCCTTAAGGAAGAGAGATTGATGGCGGGGAGCGGCTGCAGGTGATTCTTGCTCCTTTCTCCTGAAAACCTCTGGGGGTGGGCCCGTGCTGGGGCAGCATCCCGCCCAGCGCTGCAACCTGCTATTATGCTCAGAACTATGAAGGGAATTCCAGACGCAGAGAAGCTTCGTACCAGGAGGCCCAGTCCCAGAGGGCGGAGGGGCTGGAGGCGGGACCCTAGTGCGCGCGTGGCGAAGGCGGCGGCGGCGGCGGCGGCGGCGGCAGCGACAGCGCCCACTCCCCCACCTCCTCGCCGCGGAGCCGCTGCTTCCCCCCCCCAACCCCACCCCACCCCCACCCCCACCCGCCCCAGCTGCCCGGCCCTGTCGCGCTCCGCTCGGCTCTTTCCGCCGTCGCCTCTCGCTGGCCCGTGCGCTCCGGCACCTTCGGCAATTTCCGTCGGGCCGCGGCCGCCATTTTCTCGCTGCTAGTGTGTCTCGCTGGCTGCGCCGCTCGGTCCTTCTCAGCGGAGCTTTGTCCAGTTCGGCAATGGACGGGTACGTAGCCCGGCCAGCACGGACTTGGCGGCGGGTGGGACGGGAGGACGCGGGGCCCAGAGCTGCCCCGGGGTTCCCTCCATCCCCCCTCCGGCGGGGCCCTGGCCAGAGTGCCTGCGGCTGCCCCTCCCCGGACCGGGCTGCCGTTAGCCTCCCCCCGCCCTATAGCACACACCCCTCCTCCTCCTCCTCCTCCTCCCTGGGGCGGGCTGGGCTGGGGGCGGCCGGGCCGGGGAGGGGGCTAGCCTGGGGCCGAGCAGGCCCCGGCGGGACGCCGCGGCGCCCGTGGGGCGGGAGCCCCTCAGGGCTGGGCGGGCGGCCGCGGTGGTGGAGGAGGGAGGGAGGCTGCCGCCAGCCCCGGCCCGACCCGTGGGGCCCCGCAGCCTCGGGGAGCGGCCCGGGCCTGGCGCGGCGTGCGAGGCCTGAGCTGGGGGTGGGGGTGGGGGCGGAGGCGCGGCCATCCGTCCTCCCCGAGCCAGGCCCCGCAGCGCCGCTCGCCTGCAGGGAGATGCCCGCGGCCGGGAGGGAGCTGGGCCGACTCCGCCACCGCCTCTGCCGCCGAGCTCCAGAGCGGCGTGTCGGGGAGCTGGGGCGGGAGGCGGGCGGAGAGAGGGAGGGAGGGAGGAAGGGAAGGAGGAAGGAGGAGGGGAGAGCGGCGCGGAGGAGAGCGGAGCAGGGGAGGGGGAGGGCAGATGTCAGACTCCTTTGTTTTCACCCGGGTCTGGGGGGGGGGCGGGGGGGGTGGGAAACCGCCAAAAAAAAAAATGCTTTTGTAGGAGCGCCCAGGCACATCCCAGGCTAGGCCAAAGGGCGCCCAGAAATCAGCTTCTCCGAGAAAGGAGAGGGTTTGCAGCAAGCAATTAGTCATAGAGTAGGCAAGGGCCCTCCAGCCTTGGGAGAGTCAACACACGGCCAGCTTATGGGAGCTGATGGCGAATTGACCTCTTCAGAAAAGTGTGGCTTCCTGGAGAACCCGTGTCACCCCCACTCAGGCAGCGACCAAGGTTGAAAGGAAACACTATTTCTACTGTCTCACGCTTTGTGTCTTCTGTAGACCCCAGAAGGCTCCAAGACTTGAGTTGGTAGAGGATGTGAGGAGAAAAATCACTTAGTGGTTTTGTAGAAGGGTGGTCCTCAGTGACAGAAATTTGTGGGGCCCATTTTTCTCTTTTGAGTGGCGAAGTGCCTTTGAACCAAGGAAACACTCTTTGGGGTCAGACAAGGTAGTAAAGGAATTTCCTTGGGGTAGAGTTACATAAGGAAAAAGTTTGCTTTGGTTAGGCCTCTGAAGTTATTTCTTAGATATTAAGTGATGAGGGTATTAATGTAATTATTTTTAGAGCTAGGAGGGACCTTATGCTATCATCCAATTCAATCTTATTTTACAGATTAAGAAACTGAGGCCTAGAGTGATTAAGTGATTAGCCTGAGGTTATGCAGTAAAGTAGGGAGTGAGTTGCAGAGCTGGGATTAGATCCTAGAGCTCATGAATCCCAGTGCTTTTTCAATCATACTACACATTGATTTAATGTTTTTTTTTTTAAAAGCAGAAAGTTATGTGTGTTTTAATAGAGTAATGCAGAATATCTCTGTAGTTTGTTTTGTCAATAAAGCATCCCACCCAAAGACACTAGCCTGATTGAGTCATTAGTAAAACTTCTGTCTACTTCTTAAAAGTGATCTCTATCTAGTGAACCAGATTTATAGTTGTACTGGAAAATGATTGCTTCTCCCCATCTGTTTTTATCTAATTTTTGCCTGTGTAATAAAAATTTGAAACTCATATGAATTGTAAATTATGTGTAGAAATTTTTAAAAAGGTAATTATGATGCTAATTTATGAAAGACTATCAAGATGTTAAAGCCTTTAAATTTTCCTTTACAGCATTGTCACTGATGTTGCAGTTGGAGTGAAGGTAGGATGTGAACTTGGATGAAAATTACTAATGTGAAATTAGTTATTTTGTTGTGTCGTTGAAATACATTATTTTTCTTTTACAAGCAGTTTTTATTTGATCATTTTAAGAACACAGTTTAACTACGCAGACCTATGATAAAACTTAACTAACCAAAAGGTTTTATATAGATGTTTAAATAAGAAAATTTAAGTCTAATTTATTTTTGAGAAGTTACGAGTTTTCATTATTTGATCATTTTGTGAGTTCATAGGGGAAGGATGAACTAAAGTACTGATTAAGTTTGACAACTAACAACTCATTTGAAAGCACTTTTCCCACAATTCTAGGGTTGGTAATGCACCATGATGAAGAACTTATAATTCCAGTACTCTCAAGACTTAAAAGAAATTTTTTGTAATTAACTTTAGGATAACTTGTTATTCTCAACAAGTAAAGTACATTGAAAACCATTTTATTAGCCTTCTTTACAAAGAAGGAATAGAATATTTTTAAGGCACAGCGAAGTTCAGAAGTTAACTGTGATTTTGACATTTAGATTTGAAGCTTGTTTGACTTAAAAAGGAAGGTCAGTATCATTTGTTTGGGTTTCTTTATGGTATAAAGTGTTTTGTACATTTGAAAACTTGATTAACATTTGTTTTAATTTAAAAATGCTGACTTGCCAGGATGCTAGTAATCCCTGCTACTGGGAGAGGCTGAGGTCAGGTGGATGTATCTCTTGAGTTGGGAATTCTGAGCTGCAGTAGTGATAAAGCCAATGGGATGTCTGCATTAAATTCAGCACCAATATAGTGAGCCCCAGGAGCTTACGGGGGAAGAACCTTCCCAGGTCAGGCAGGATAGGGATACTCCTCAAAGAAAATCTGTCTTATAGTTCTATCAAGCAGTGTTACACATTTGAGAAAGAAGCTTCAGCCAAAAAAGAATTTAGAATTTAGTAGCTAAGATAAACACATGCAAATATAAATGAACTCTTGGGTATATGTATTTGTACATGAACACTAATGACAGAAGCAAGAACATAAACAACTCTCTCAAAAACATAAGCCTGTGTAGACTTTGTAATTTATTTTGAGGTTTTTGTTAGGATTATCTTCCTGTCAGCAGCTTACCTCTAGAATTGATTGAAATGGTGGAGTGGGAGGAAGAAGAGATAAGTTGTCTACCTGTTTCACTCTTTCTCTTAGTTTGTTTGAATTGGAAGCTGGCCTCAACTTCCTGGTCATGTAATTAGGAATGGAGGCTACCAGTAGCAGCAGTTTAGCAGAGTACTTATAAAAAAGAATGTGACTCCATTCCTCAGTAAATGGTTAAAATTTTCTGGTTTCAAATCTAGTGCTTTTGAATGGAAATATTTAGATCTTTATGCCCAAGGAATATGAATAGATCCTGCCAAATTTTAACCAACATGGTAGAATTGATTCATCCAAATTATTAAGTTACCTGTATATTTATTTTGATGATGCTGCCGTTGTGCAAAATGATAGCATAACCTTTCTAAGGATTATATTCTTTGCCATCCCTGGGATTATCCTCAAGGGTAGCAAATATCTCTTTAAAGATGAATTTGATTCGTGGAAACAGGCAAAAGTTTTTCAGGACTAAGTCTTAATAAGGTGGGTGATGAAATACAGTAATATCTTTTTTGGTCTAAAATATGTTCGTCTATAAAATAATAATTTTCTTGTGAGGCATGTTAAGTAACTCTTAAAACATTTCCCAAAAGTATAAGGATAGAAACTAGACCTGTTATTTTATTGGTATAGAGAACTTCTTGGTGAGGAAAACTCCCTCTATCAATGCAAGTTGTCACCTTCTGCAGTTCATATTGTTGGAGAGTTTGCCTTGAGCATTGAGAAGTTAAATGACTTGCCCAGAGGCTAGATTTGTAATAGGTCTTCCTGGCTTTGGATCTCACAAAAGTTCTAATAATGTTTTTGAACAGTGAGCAACATCAGTGAAAATCATCTTTCACTGTGTCTGCTTGAAGGGCAACATTTCTTTGTATGTTTAAGCAATGTTATGTTTAACGAGTCTCATTGCATTGTAGTCATACTTTGTATATGCCATGTATACCAAGTATTTGAAATGAGGACAATTATAAAAAAATTTGGCATTCATTGAAGGTTTTGGGGTGAAATTTGCTTTTTTTTTTTAAACTAATCTGAATGTTCTTCATGAAAGAATTTTGCACTAAACTTTGAAAGAGGGAATAGATAAGATTTGAGGAAGGATGTGTTGGGAGAGGGTGCATAGACATAGAATTTACTAGAAGATGGAAAGGTTCAAGCGTATCCTGCATGGAGCAAATAGATTTGCCTCCTATGAGAAGATGGACATGACAGATTTTAATAAGGGGTAAAAGTAAAATATAAAATTAAGGAAAAAAAATAAGGGGGAAAGATAGAGTGAGCACTAAGGATCATAAAGCCCTATAAATCAGCATTTCTAACTTGTTTGGGAGGAGTTGAAGAAGGGGAGCAGTAGGGATCTATATCAGAGATTTGAGACTGCGACATTCATGATCAAAGTGAGCCTTGAAGGAGATCATTCTTGCTGCAATTTGATAGATTAGGTGAAGAGACTGGAGACATGGCGAGGAATAAGGTTTGGAAGTAGGTTGTATTTGTGAGTATAGAGAGTAAATGATGGAGTTGAGTAAATATAAAGAGGTTCACCAGTGCAGTAGTGATGCATTCTTGTAAATGAGGGAGGATAAAGTTGAGAGGGATCAAAGATGATTCTAGGAATTGGAATCTGGAGAATGCAAAAGTTAATGGCTTTGCTGAAAGTGGAATAAATTAATGGCTTCCATTTAGGACATATTTTAGGTGGCGGTTAGCTATTACCTAAGAAGAGTTGTACTACATGTAATTTAAACTTGGAGAAACAGAGATTAAGGTTTAAAATAAAAGGACCATAGATTTGGGGTAGTAAGAGACCTTAGAGGTCATCTAATCCAAACTCCTCAATTTATATATGAGAAATACATACATAGGATTTACTGTATAGCAAGGTGACCTTTGGGAACAAATAGAATATTAGACAGACCTGAATCTGAGGTTTGAGGGATGGCCACAGCTAATAGAGCAGGAGAATCCAACACAGAAGATCTAGAATGAGTGGTCAAAGTAGTGTGAGAAAATGTTTATTAATATATTGTCTCTAAAACTGAAGTTATACTTGGCATATATTAGCTTCCTGTAATTGAAATTTGGTGGAAAATAAGCAAATAAAATATCAAAATTAGTTCCTAATCCTTTTTGCTTCAGGTTTTTACCTTTGATAATATAGATGCTTGAATAATTAAGACCAGGTTTAATTCTTTACAGGTGTAGTGCCTCTGTTTTACAGCTGTGGAAAATTTGCTAAGATAACATTTTTCTTTACATTTTTGTAGTTTTGGTCTAACCGTTGTGCCCTCATTTCTTAGATGACTTTCCTTTACATGAGTTGAGAGGAGGTTGGAGTTGTGGAATAAGAAACAAAAATCTCTATGTTTGTATACTACAGATATGCTGAGTTTCGTCAGGACAGACTTGTTTAATTCTTTATTTTTGTAAATTACATTTGCAAAGTAAAGCTATTTGGGCTTTCATTTGTAATACTACTATTTTGCTATTTCAGAAAAATCAGTATTTGGCAGATTCTAGCAAATTTAATGATTCTGTTCTTCATAGTCCAGTAAAATTATTAAAAGTGCTTAAAAGTGAATAAAATTCACTTAAAAGTGAATTACAAGTGAATAAACCTTCCTTTCATGAATAACTTAGTTAAATACAAGTTTTTTCCCCAAAGAAAATTACTCATTGTAGGTTGCTGATAATTTCTAATGTTTATGGAATCTTTTTGGTTATTTCCACATTAATTTGCATTTGAGATGGTTAAAGTGAGAAATTCTCAAAGTTGAATACATTTTTGTGTCTAATTATAAAATGAATAAATGGACATTCCAAAGACTTTCCATGAACAGCATGCTTAGGCATAATGCCAGTAATATTTTCCCTTTTTTTGGTAATGTGTCAGACTCCTGTAGATATGCTTTTTGCTTTCAGGTGCAGAAGTTTGTATCTATCTGCTAAAAGCATCTTCCCACATGCAAAGTATTCTGATCTTGTATTCAAGTTAAGAGTGAAAGGAGTTAGGTGTCTTTGATGGCAAACTTGAAACTTGAAAAGTATAGATGAATTAATTTTCTCCCTCCTAATCTCTTGGTATTGGCATGTTTGAGGTTGATTACAGCCAGGAAGTCAAACAGAAGTAAGTAGAATTCAGGGTTAAAGTTGGTAATGGAGGCATATATAGCACTTTACCATTTTTAAAACTCTTTTTCAAATGTCATTTAATTTTGAGCTTCAAATCAAGATGGGGTGGGCGTCAGTACTTTCTTAAAGAGGAGGAAATAGATGACCTGCCCATGGTCAACCTTCTAAACTGTTAACTGGTAAAGTGGAGACTAGAACCCAAGTCTTTAGATTTTCAAATCCATTATTCTTTTCATTACATTTCATTCAGGAGGAGCTCTGTGGGGTTTAGGGGGAAAGATACAAAACAGTCATGAAGAGAATTCCAGGAAAAATTATGTGATAGAGAATTTAGGATAGTGAAGATGGTTAATACTGTATTTTGCCTCTTTTGACAATACAATGGAAACAGAAGTTCAGGCCTTAAGGACTTCTTGTTGGAGAGGCAATTGAATATCTGTGGAGTAACTGTGATGTTATCTAAATGGCCTGGGATAGATCCTATTTCTCATAATTGAATATATTTGATGACAGATTAAAGCCTCCAGAATACACAAGGTAGGTACCAGAGGTGGGTCTCCTTGGGATTGCTGCCAACAGCATCCTTGGGAGATACAGCTGTTAATGGTATTTTCAGTGAGCTTTTAGAAGGAGAGAGCCAGTGAGAGATCGGCTATAGAAGTTCCATTTTATAGTGCTTTGTTATGTGACTCTTCTTTCTCCAGGACAGTTCAGCTCTGGTGAATTGGGAATCAAAAAATAATTCCTCAATTCCCCAAGTAGGACAAAAAGGGGAAGGCAAGTCTTATAACACTACTAGGAAGTCGAGGGCTTCTCATAACCTTGTTTAATATTGTTAGGAGATATCCTAGAAATGATCACTGGAACATTAAGAAATCTTGATTTGGCAGATGGAGAAAGTTAAAGGTAGGTTGATATACTAATTAACTACTTAGTGACTGTGACTGTGAAAGCTTTCTTAGGAAAGAGTGTAGAAGAATAATAGGGTAAGTGTAAGAAGAAAAGACTTAATATTTTATAGACAATAAGGAGCCACTGGAGTTTGAGTAGGGTGGGGGAATGATACCTCCTCTTATGGAAAAACACTTGGTGGCTCTTTAGAGGATATCCTCAGTCTTTAGCACAGAGTTTAGCACATAGCATATGTTGAATCAATTTGTTTTGATTGTTTTTTTTTTTTTTTTATACTGTGATAAGTATGTATTGTTTCCTAAGGGAACTGGGGAAAGATTCCATATCATTGTTGCACAGTCTCATGGACCAGTTAATTGAATTGTATACCACACTGGATTTTCCTGACCAGTATCAGACATATCTTTTAAATCTGTAATGACAACACACTGATCCTCCTTCCCCTTAACCCTTCAGATCCAACCTTCTTGACTGTCACCTTCTGCACAGCTTTTCTGTTTCATGAGGAATACAAATACCTGAGCCTGTCCCCCATTTCTTTCTTTCTTTCTGTCTTTTTTTTTTTTAATGAGGCAATTGGAGGTTGACTTGCCCAGGGTCACACGGCTAATAAGTGTCAAGTGTCTGGTCTGAGACTGGATTTGAACTCGAGTCCTCCTGACTGCAGGGCCAGTGCTCTATCCGCTGCGCCACCTAGCTGCCCTCCCCCATTTATTTCTGCACGGTTTTCCTGTTAGGAACATACATCCACATCCCAAGCTCTTGTATACTCTAGAGAATCTCTGGCTTTCAGCTTTTCATTCCATAATTTAGTACTGAAAGATCCCTTTGGTGTCCTTTGGTCAAGTTGGTCTTTCTGATTTCCTTAAAATTATACCAAGTGTTGCTTTGGATGGGAACCATGAAGAAAACTTCATGTGCTTAAGTTTTGTTTTTTTTTTTTAAAACATGAACTTGTTAATGTAGTAAAAATGAAAATAAAGGGAAAGATATTGTAGGGAATAATTGTGTAGCTAAAGTCATGGAAGCCCAAGTGAATGGGCTTCTATCTCATCTGCCCATTTTGTCCCCCGCCGCCTAGTCATTATCCTCTTAATAGGTAGTTCTCCATCAATACTGTTCCATTCGTTACCTCTTCGTCCTTCTCTTGCTTTTACTAGCCAGAACCTCTGCTGTGGCATTCTCCCAATATAAATCTATATATAAATTTTGCAACCATTACTGAGTAACGCTTTATCTGCAATATGCTTTTTTAGTGGAACAGTTATTCTTCTTGGATTTTAAGGAGGAAAAAATGGCCCTCAATGTTAAAGGTGGTGGAAGGTTTAAATAGAATAAAAATGGAAAATAGTTTTGCATTTTGGGAACATGGATGAGGCAGAAGTTCTTTGTAATGGACAAAGTCTACATAAAAGTACGTGTATATATATAAATATATATGAAGGGAGTGATTGAGGGGAGAGCAAGAGAGAATTTCTGTTTTGTAGAACTGTTAGGCTTAGCTTTGGTTCCATCCATTTCACTAATATCCAGTGTTATTTTTTGTTCTAATTCTATTATTATCATCTCCTTTGTCATATTTTTGTGTATACTCACATTTGTCTGTATACATGTATATGTGTTCCTTGTGTTGTAAAGGAATTTGGATATGAAAGGAAAAATAAAAGAGAAAAAAAATTTTTGGTCATTTCTTTATATTTAAAATGGAGCAGCTCCTACCATGGCTGAAAAAAAAAGCTAGCAAGAATTAACAATTAAGGTAATGAGAGAATAAAAGAGGAGGTGGTTTGGCTATATGCCAGTATTTTGGCAATAATTTATGCCATTCTCCAAGTGGTCTCAAATTACTTGTTGAACTGGAGAATGGGAGAGAGAAGAATCTGGTTGAGCCAGGAGGAGGTTGCTGACAGACTCAGGAAGTCTTTACTTGCCAGATGATTTAGATTTAGAAAGTTATAATATTACACATGGGATATAATGTGATTATGCCAGCATTTCTTGATCTTCCCATTCTAATATTAGGTATGGATTGATGACTGGCCACATTTGACTGGTGGCAAATGTGTTGGATGATTTCTGGTAGTAATATAGTTAGCACAGAGACTGAATTGAGTTTGAAGATAGCAAATGGGAGCATTATTGATGTGGGGTGGAAAGGAAAAAAAACAGGGATTTTGGGGGAAAAAAACTTGGACTTTGGAAATCACACAGTTTGGAGGTTAGATGAAGGCTTCTGGGAAAAAAAAAAGAAATTTTAAAGTCAAGGTAGTGATAGCTCTTCTTGTGGAGATTGCTACCCCATGGAGTTCAAACAAGAATGTTGCAGCTAAATAACAACATTTATTTAACATGTTAAGGTTTGCAAAGTGCTCTATACTTAAAGGAAGGTCAGGTTGAGATCTGTGTTCCAGATAGGATGCATAAAGAATATAGATTTAAGGTGATAGTGTAGAATTGAACACCTAAAGTGATTAAAAAATGGGCTTAAAAAAGGGGGATATATTGGTCATTTGATATCTTGTAAAGAGGTAGGGAGAAAGACAGGGAAAGTGGCAAAAAACCAATAACCAGAAAATGTCGCATTTTTAGAGTTGTGAAGTTTTAAGAGCTCAGTTGGAATTTGGAAAACATTCTCTTAAGTATATATTATAAAGGGTAGTTAGAGTCTATTAGTACTATTGTTACTATAGTTTAAATATATTATGGATTTTCAGTCTTCATCCTTCTTGAATTCTGTAGTATTTGACATTTGACTCCCTCTTCTCCTGGATACTTGCTCCTCAGATTGTCATGACACTGATTGTTCTGCCTTTCTGACTCTGCAGAAATGTTATTCATGTCCTGCCATATATGTGGGTATAGCCCAGGCCTGTGTCATGGGCCCATTTCTTTATACTTTTTCTTAGTTTCCATGGATTCAGTTATCATCTTTGTGCAGATAACTAAGAATGTATCTAACCTTGATCTCTAGAATTCCGGTCCCACATCGTTCTCTTATGGGTTGCGAAGTTTGAACTGGGTGCTGTATAGCCATCTCAGACTCAACACGTACAAAACAAAAGTTCATCTTTTCCCCTCAACTTAACCTTCCACCTTAATTGTCCATATGTATCATGGGTATCATTTTTCTTTCATTTTGATAGATTCGAAACCTCAGGAGTCATCCTTGACTCTTCCTTTCACTCCTTTATCTCCCAAGCATTGTCAGTTCTGCCTCCATCACATCGTTCACACCTATAACAGTAGCTCAATCATCACATCTTCACTTTTTATCCATATCAAAAGACATAGCTTGATTCATTATTACTACCTATGTGACCATAGACATGTTACTTAAATTCCCTGAGCCACGTCTGTAGGATCAAGGAGTTGGACTAAATGATGTCTGAGGTCCTTTCCAGCTCTAGATATGCGATTTGTGGTCTTGTGCTTAATGTATATGATTTCATCTCGCCCCTTAACCTTTTTTTTTCCTTCTGACTTCCTTAATTTTATTGATAGTCCCAGCAATCTCCCCAGTCACCTAGCCTTCAGCTTTTTGATGATGCTGCTTCTACTTCTAGGAGCTTATAATGTAGTGAAAAATTTTGGTTCACATATTCTTTTAGAAGTCCTGTGAGTTTTATCTCTAATTTGTCTCTTCACACCCTGACCATTCTCCCTCTGATCCATCATATACACACAATACACCTTATTGCCAGAACTGTTTTTCAAGTGAATGGTTATACATAAGCTAACATTAGATCGTGAACTTCTTTAGAACAGGGACTGTTTTTTTTCCCTTTTTTTGTATCCCCAGTGCTTAGCACAGTGCTTGGCTCGTAGTAGGTTCTTAATAAATGTTTTTTGACTGATTGACCCATGCTATTTCCCTTCTTAAACTCCTTTAGGGTTTCTCACTGTCTAGTGTAGTGTTCTCCACAATTTTTCTATTGATTATTGTAACCAATTAGAAGTTGAACAGGTACCTTCAATATGCTTATATTGTGGCAGTGTGCAGAATGGGTAAAGGAATGAAGAAAATCACATGTCATTTTTTTAAGAAAAATACTATTAATGATCAGTACATAAAATATTAATATTTAAAAAGACTATTAAAATAAACACTCAGTGGGCAGATTACACAACATTGACTTTAATGATATCTTTTAGGGGCATTATGACAAAGTGATAGAGTTGGCCTTGAAGCCAGGAAGATCTTAGAATCCTACCTCTGGCATTCTGGTTATGTGACCCTGAGCAGGTCATTTAACCTCTTAGCGCTCACAGTTCTCTGAGACTATATATATGTGGCAGAGAAGGTGCTAATCTGCATTGGATTAGGCAGCAACAGTAGGGATTTGTTCTGTGAAGTTGTACTTGAGAACCTGGAGGGATACATGTGGCCTCGAGGCTGGAGGTTTCCCACTCGTGGATTAGGGAGTGTTTCTTCACTTGGCATTTCCCTGTACCAGTGAAATCATAGCTCTAGTCCTCATGCCTATACATTATAAATGTGTATTACTATACTATGGGGCAGCTAGGTGGTGCATGTGTAGAGTTCTGGGCCTGGAGTCAGGAAGACTCATCTTCTTGAGTCCAGATCTAGCTTCAGATACTTCCTAGCTGTGTGACCCTGGGCAAATCACTTAACCCTGTTTGTCTTATCTAGAAAATGAACTGCAGAAGGAAATGGTAGACCACTCCAGTATCTTTGCAAAAAAAAACCCAAATGGGGTCACAGAGTCAGGCACAGCTGAACATAGTGCTATATTTAAAATTATTTACAGTGTAAAACTTACCCCAAAATAAAACTTAAATATGAGATAAAGATGAAATAGTATTTGATGTTAGAGTCAGATAGGAGTCACTGGAGTTCATTGACTTAATGCCGTGACAGGGCCATATTTGTGCTTTAGGAAAATTACTTTGGTGTCTGTGTGGGAATGGCTTGGAAAGGGGAGAAAAGAGGTTGGAAAATCAATTACAGTGGTGGGTTAATTTCTTGGGATAAGTAATATTTTGGAGATGGTTTCATTTTGTGACAATAATGAGTGTGTATGTGTGTGCGCACGCGAGCTTGTGGGTATGCACACCCTTATTTTGACACTAGGCTGACTTAGAATATGACCTTGACCAATTAAATTAAAGTGAGCTGGTTTCACCAACTTTGGTTCTGTCAGCTGAGTGCTGGATTATGCCATATATTTAATTCATTGCTGTTTGTTGCTCCCTTTTGCCATGTTCTAAATTTTGTGGATTTTAAGAATGCATATTGCTTCAAGGAAATGTGTAAAATTGTGCCTTTTAAAGAGCATACTTCAGTAATTATTAAAGACATTGTAGTGGCTATTGGTGTGATGAGTTCATGCTTTTCAAAGATCATTCAGACCTACAGTGAAACAGTGAAAAATCACTCACAACAAAGTACAGAGGAGGTTTTTGTGAAAATGAAAAACAATGTAAAGAATTGACAAACTGTTGCTATAGAACATCCTAATTAATCCTCAGAAAACAAGCAGACATTCAGAGGGACCTGGCAACTGCAGGAATTATTAATTCTTTTAGTGTGATGTAAGCTTCTTGAAATTGGAAGAATAGTGGGAAGACTAGTAAAAAAAAAAGCTACTAACTTTTGCTATGAATAAAAAATGATCGTCATGTGCAAGGCAATACAAAGATTGGAGTACTGAAGATTGGAAAAAGTTTTTACTATTTCATTTTTTTCATACAAAGCTATATGAAAACCATTGTCAGAAGAAATCCAGGCACGCTTGTAAGATGTAAGTATCTTCCTTGGACTGTGAAACATCTACCCCTAAAAGAGGTTTTGGGGATTTTTTTTTTACTTCCAATGGACCTAGAAGTCTAGTTTTTTTTGGGGGGGGGGCAATTGGCCTTAAGTGACTTGCCCAGGGTCACACAGCTAGTAAGTGTCAAGTGATTAGTCTGAAGCCAAATTTGAACTCAGGTCTCCTGACTTCAGGGCCGGTGCTCTGTCCACTTTGTCACCTAGCTCCCCCAAGTCTTGTTCTTATTGAGAGAATGATGAACTCTAATATGATGGCTCTTTCATCTCATCAGATAAATTGTTCCAGAATTATAGAAATTCTCAAGTGGAGATAGAATACTGCAGTACAACCTTGCACTGTGCTACATGGTATAGAAGCAGTTCCAGCTCTCCAGAAGTTTATATTTTATCATGGGAAGTAAGGCACAAAAGTAAATACAAAGTCTATAGAAAGTAAATTCAAAGTAATTTCAGGAGGTGGCGTTAGTAGTTGGAGATGATTAGGAAGGATTTCATCAAGCATGTTGAGCTTGAGCTGGGCTTTGAAGGGAGCTAGGATTTCTGAGTGAGAGTGGAATGCGTTCCAGGTATAGGAAGCAGCCTGTATAGAGACAGAAGAGGAATGTTATTTAAGAAGAATAGCAAGTTGGACTTCATTAGACTGGTCTAGAGTGCAGGGATGGTTGTAATGTTTACTAAGCCTGGAAAATTAAGTCAGAATGTGGCTTCAAAGGACAAAAAGAAGAGGGTTATAAAGACTGTAAGGAATTACTATAGCTTCTTGAGGAGTCATGATCAGACTCGTGATTTAGGAATATCAGTTTGGCAGCCATGTGGAAGATAGATGTGTTCACTTAGGTCTTTTACAGGGAGTCAGTAATACCTATGATAACTAACATTTATGTAGCATTTTAAGGCTTGCAAATTACTTATATTAACTCATTTAATTCTCACAGCAACTCTGTGGAATAGGTGTTATCCCCATTTTACAGAAGAGGAAACTGAGGCGGAGAGATAATGTGATTTGCTTAGCATCACAGGAAGTAAGTGTCTCAGTCAGGATTTGAATTCAGATCAAAATGTGGTAGTTAGTATCAACAACTCATACTTGAGAATTCATTTAATAATATAAAAATTTGGTAGTCTTTGAAGCAATAAAAGTCAGTATTCCTGAACATTCTGAAAACATCCTGAGAACAAAAAAATGATATTTTCACACAGAAAGTACATTTGTAGCCATCCTAAAGACATTTGAAAGAGAGTTGATATAAAGTGGCTGACATGCCACAAACCTGAAATTAATGCCTACTTGTTCTAATAACTTTCAATATTAAGAAAATAGTATTTTTCTTATCAAGTCATTACCTTGAAGTCTAGAGGGAAGGCTTTTTTACCAATCTTTTTTTCCCCCCAGTAAATGTACTTTAGAGCTGTGTATAGTAAATTCATGGTATGTAGCATTTAAGTTCTAGCACCACAAAATTTTGAGAAGGTAATCTGCTTGCCAAAACAATTCAGAGTTATTGAAGAAAGATGTTAATACGTTAAGCCATGCAATAATTATCTTTTTACATTTATGTTTAGATAGACATCTATAATCTTATTAGAAGGTTGAAATTTTGAATATCTTTCTGTGAACACGTTATAGATGTGCAAAGGCTCTTTGACTAAATCAACATTTTATTCTATTTTATTCAGTCTGTTTGATGCTTCAATGATTTCCAGATCTCAAAGGCCAAGGGAAATGATCATAAAAGTGAATTTATTTCTGGTGAATGAATGAATCAACGAATTTAAAAAAAAAAGCATTATTAAGTGTTTACTCTGTGTGAAGTACTATGCTTCTGATTTCTTTCAGTATACCTCTTGTCCTGTTGACCCCCTTTCACCAATCCCTCATTATAGCTCTCTCATGCACTCCTACTTCATGTGTAACTTTCCTGAAGTCTTATCATTCTTTTTAAAATTAAGGTTAATCTTTTTTTTTTTTTAGAGAGTTCATGTTGTCTTATGCAGTGTGTGTGTGTGTGTGTGTGTATGTGTAAAAGATACTCTGTCCTCTGAAAATTTGGACTTCATTTGTCTACTACTAAATTTGTGGATTTAGGGATTAAAAACAATGAAACAGACTGTAACAGAAACATCTTAAGCACTGTGACAGAGCTTAAGTGTTATTTATGAAGATTTCTTTCCTTCCTACTTTGATGACTCATTTTATCTCTTATATTGCACTGCAGTAGTATTTGGAGGGAAAGTCTACTACTTGAAATTTCCAGGAGTTCAGAACTATAACACTGTTTTTCACTGAACCTTTTCCCTTCATTTAATCATTGTCATTATTTAATAATTTTTGTTCCCATTTCGAGACAGCAAATATGGTCATAATAGAAGCTAGATTTATGTAGTGCTTTGAGGTTTGCAAAATGCTATATAAATATTATCTCTATCCTCAGCAACTCTGGGAAGTAATTGCTATTATCATCCATTTTACAAATGAAGAAATTGAGACCTAAGTAATCATGCAGCTAGCAAGTATGTCAGGCTGGATTTGAACTCAGGTTTTCTGACCTCAGGGCCAGTGCTTTATCATTGTGCTGCTGGGTGCCAGTGACTTTTGGGAAAGTGCAGAACAGAGAAAAATACATTCCTGCTGTCCGAAATCTTATAATCTTTTTAAGATGAGAGATAAATGCACAGCTACCATAATTAAATTTTACAGTACAGATAATTATCATTTGTATCCCCTGTACTTATACTATGGTATATGATACATAGTAGGCACTTAGTAAATGCTTGTTGGTTGATGTCCACATAGTGGTGTCATAAAGGAAAAACAGTTAAGACTAAATGCTCTTTGAGTGTATAATCTTAATTTTGTTGAGTACTTAGTTGTTTGAAATTCTTATCTCTACTTCTCTGTCATTTCAGTACCAGGTCAGTGATAAAACCTTAGAAATGCATCTGTTTTTAAAAATTTTCAACTTTATGCCTTTGGATACTTAGCTACCTATTCTCAGATTGTCCACCACCTGCCAGCTTGACAACCCATTTTTATAAATTTTAATTTCCTTATCATTTTATTTCTTTCCAAAATAATTATTTATTCCTTTAATTCTTTGTTTAAAGTAAATACTGTTGTTAACTTGCATACCTGTTCGATGATTTGAGTTCTAATTTTTCACCGTACTAATTTTAACAAAATGTTAGTATTAATCTTTTGGCCTTCTAGCTACATATGTTTTAGAAACTGCTGCTACAGCTGCTGTTATAAATTTGAAAAGTGCTTTACAATTTATCATTTAGTTTGAATGCATGTAATGACATAAATTCTTTGTTCACTTCAGTGCAAATTGTATTGACACCAGTATTGTAGAATTCTCAAGAAATCTTAAGAGCATGTCATTGTAGTTCTTTGGAATTTGTATATAGGTGTTAAGAAAGCTGAAGTTGTATCAAGGCTTTATTATATATTAATCAATACACAGTGTGCTATGCTAAAATGCTTCTTGTGATCAATAACATTTTACCCATTTAACATTCACCAAACATGAAACAGCCATATTTAGAAATTTCCTTAGAGGAATGGCATCTAATATGCTGTTGTCTATTTTGAGTTTTTTCTTATTTTGTTTTGTATATATATTTTAATATATTCTGTGTATTAGAATTGTAATTTATCTAATAAAACTAATTTTATGTAATAAAATTATGTTTATATGCTACCAAACCCTGTGAAACTTTTCCCATTCTTCATTTTCATATTCTGGTGTTAACCCTACTTTTTTGAAAGCTGTGCCTTCAAGTAGAAGTTCCCTGTTCAGTGAATGTTATTAGAAGTTTGTCCTCAACTAAAGTCAGTGTAGTTTAAAGTAAAGAGCGTCATGATATTAAGGAGTCAAGAGACTTTGTTTCTTGTCTTCCTACCTTTTCCAGTCTTTTCCTTATTCCATTCCTTCTACTCTGTGATTCAATAATACTGGTCTCCTAACTGTTCTTGAACACAGTACTCCATCTCCTGACTAAGCATTTTTTCTTAACTCCCACCCCCACCCACTATGTCTGGAACTCTCTCCCTCTTCATCTCTGCCTGCTGCCTTCCCTGGCTTGCTTCATTCTCTGTTAAAGGCCCAACTTCTGCAAGAAGCCTTTCCCAGTCCTCTTTATTCTTAGTGTGTTTTCTCTGACACTACACCATCTGTCTATAACTTGTTCTTACTTAGTTGTTTGCATATTGTCTCCCCTATTAGACTGTGAGTTCTTTGAGAACAAGGACTGTCTTTTGCTTTTCTTTGTATCCCCAGCATTGAGTACACTGCCTTTTACATAGTAGGTGCTTAATAATTTTTAAAAATTTAATATTTTTCCCCAGTTACATGTAAAAACAGTTTTAACATTTTTTTTCCTTCAAATTTTGAATTCCATATTCTTTCCCTCCTCTTCCCCCCATTGAGAAGGCAAGCAATTTTATACAGGTCATACATGTGCAGTCATGCAAAACATTTCCATGTAAGTCATGTTGTGAAAGAAAACACAAACCAAAAAAAAAAAAGAAGGTAAAGAGAAAATATGCTTTGATCTGCATTCAAACTCCATCAGTTCTTTCTCTGGAGGTGGATAGTAGTATTTTTCATCATAAGCCCTTAAGAAATGTCTTCTATTGTATTGCTGAGAATAACTAAGTTATTGACAGTGGATTATCATACAGTATTGCTGTTACTGTATACAGTATTTTCCTGGTTCTGCTCATTTCACTGTGTTTCAGTTCATGTAAGTCTTTCTAGGTTTTGCATCCTGCTTGTCATTTCTTGTACACAATAGTATTCCATCACAATCATAAACAACCTGTTCAGCTATTTCCCCAATTGATGGATGTCCCCTCAGTTTCCAATTGTTAGTTACCACTTAAAGAATTGGTATAAATATTGTTGTATCCATAGGTTCTTTTTCTTTTTCTATTTTTTAGATATAGACCTAATAGTGGTATTGCTTGGTCAAAGGATATGCATGGTTTTATGACTCTGGGCATAGTTCCAAATTGCTGTACAGAATGGTTAAATCAGTACACAACTTCACCAATAGTTCAGTGCTTTTGAGCTGATTTTGAGCTGATTGATTCGATGACTTTCTACTTTGCCACTCATTGTGTGATGCTGGCCAAGTCATTTAACTTCTGTGGACCTCACTTTCCTTGTTAGAAGAATTTGTGATTGATTATTTCTAGGGGCTTCTATCAAGTCTGACATTCAACCTTTATGGTTCTGAGTTCCTGTTTTATTTTGTTAAAAGAAGTTGAGGTTTTTGGAATAATTTTAAAAAAATTCTAAAATGTAACACAAACTAATATTTTGGAGATGTTTTAGTGTCAGTGTTTGGCTTATCCTGTAGTATCTTTTGCTATCTGAGAGGTATCTAGGAGGAGTTGTCAGTAGTAATTCTATATTAGTAGTAAGTAATGAGGCTCATCAATGCAATATCCTAAGGCAGGGGTGGGTGGGGAACCTGTGGCCTTGAGGCCACATGTGGCCTTTTAGGTCCTTGGGTGTGTCGTTTTGACTGAGTCCAAGTTTGATAGAACAATTCCTTTTATTAAGAAAATTTGTTCTGTGAAGTTTGGATTCAGTCAAAGGCAGCACACCCCTGTCCTAAGAGGTGCCATTGGGTTAGGTCTATTGACACTCTAGATTTTGGCTTGTTACACTGTCCTTTGGCACATGGACAGAGGGCTGCATATCATGGTTTTAGAGATAATTTAATGATTTATTGATAATTTACATACCCCATATGAAAATGAATGTATTTATTAAGCATTTTGTGCCAGGCATTGTACTAAACATTGGGGATATAAGTAGAAAAATTGAGACAGTCTCTGTTCTCAGGCAATTCATACTGTAATTGAGAGAGACCACGTATAAAAGAATGTTCAACTGCAAGGCATATGAAATTCTAAGACAACAGTAGTGGATAGGGCACATGGCAAGATCCAGAGATTCTTAGGCTGCATAAGTAGGTCAGATATATGTGCTCATGTATATATGAATATGTAAAGGGCATAAAGGCAGGATCTGGAAGACTTTAGAAGGTAGTGGCTTGGCAAGTGAGAAAGCTTGGTTGCTCCTCCATCTCATCAGAAGGAATTGTCTTATCCAAGCCCTGTGAGCAGTTAAGCATCCTAAGCTAGAAGGAAGATCACTCAGGTGCTAGTGAATAGCCCTGTTCCCTGGAGTCGGAGATGAATTCTTGGATACCTGGATGAGGCGAATCATAGGGCAGTAGGACTTATACAATAAACACTTAAAATGATTTTTTGGAAAATGGGTAAAATATTAATTATGAACATTGGTCATTATATTACTTGATTAGAAAACAAATATTGACTTTTAGGCCAGTATTGTTGTCTACAGTATTGTTAGAATTGATTGATTGACAAGAGCTTGTTATGTTGGCTGTTTGTTATGATAAAAGAAATTTAACCAAGGTGCCCCAAGTTCTTATATTATGGTTTATAGCTTTATTATTTTTATTTAATTTCCATTCATTATTTTAACTTTGAAGGTGAAACTATTGTACTTTAATCAGCATTTTGATTATTTTACAAAATGAATTTTGATAAAATTCAATAAATTTTCTTTTAAAATGCAGAATTAAAAATATGCCAAATAATTCTATACCTATAAAAGTAACTGAAATTTTCCGAAGACCACATGAAAGTAGGAAGGCCACAATTTTTATGCACATGAAACTTTAAATTCTTTTCAGGTGTTATTTAAGGTAGTTGTTTTATTGAAAATCTTGGTGTATAATTCAGTGTCCCCCTCCTTTTTTTTCCACTTTATAGATTTGCTTTCCCTGTCTTAATTGATCTCTGTCACCTTCATCACCAATAATCAGTAGTAAAGAGGGAGATCCACCAGGAAAGGAGTGATGCTTTTGACCTTTGGGTGGCCACATGGCTATAAGATACAAATTTGGAAGACTTTTACATGTACATTTGAATGATCCTTCTTTCCCTCTTAAGAGCCTTCTGACATTTTTTGTGTGTATGTGTGTCTGTCTCTGTATATAACAAGATTTCTGATCTGTATTACTGAAATACATGATAATGTACTATAATTAAATTTTACAGTAGGGTAACAATATTTCAGGATTTAATTCTTTTCTACCAAGTTGCAGTGCCACTTCTGCTATCATTCTTTTGGAAAATTAGAGGGAGTTCCTTTTCAGTTAGATATCGGTGCGGTTAAATGACTTCTAAAGTTCCTTATGATTCTGAGATTTCTTTGAAAACTTTATACATATGTTATGATGGAGTTTCTATTACATGATAAAATTCTTTGTGTTTAAGGAAAATGACATCAGCTTTAAGTTAAGGAATTCTTTTGACCATTAGTAAAGTCATTGGAAATGGTTGATGTACTTTTATTTGGTGGCTGATTTTTCCTTTCTCTACTGTCTCTTCCTTGGTGATCTCATCCATCCCATGGGTTTATTTATCAGCTTTATGCTGATGACTACCAAATCTGTATATCTATCCCAGACCTTTCCTCTGAACTCCAGTTCTGCATTTCCAACTGTTTGATGTATCTGTTTAAATGTGCTGATGTAATCTCAGCTCACCATGTCCCAAATAAAATTTCTTTTTGGCCTACACTGATTCTTCTGCCTACCTTTCCTGGCTTTTTTTTTTCTTTTTCATTGTCTCAGTCAATCGGACTTGAAAATTAGGACTCATCCTTGACTCCTCTCTTTCATTCACACCACTTCCGTTGCTGAGACTTGTTAATTTTACTTCTTAACATTTTTCACCTCTTCTCAGATCATAGATTTAGAGATAGAAGGGATCTTAGAAGTCATCACGTCTAAGGGATGTTTGGGATCCAGGAGTCGGGGCCAAATTGTGGCATCAAAGTATACTTAAGAACATAGCACATGAATACATTTTATTATGGATGCATCTAGTGAATATAATTTTTCCAAAGTGGATATTTATTTTAAAATATTCAATCATAAAGGACACTTCTAGTAATCCAACTAAACAAACTTAAACCTGACTAAACCCAAGTTAAAAAAATGAAACTTTATTTTTAAATACAAATTTTAAAAAATGAAATATTAAAAAAGAAATATTGAGACATTAGGGTGTTGCTGGGCACATCTGGCAAAACCTGTATTGTATGCTGATGCTTAAGAAATTATCAGACAATAACTTCTTTCACCATAAAGGTATTTTTTGGTTTTGCTTTGTATATTGAAGTGTTTGTCTTTGTCGATGGTTAAGTTCACATTAGGGATTAGACCTGTGATTTCATTGGTACAGGGAATTTTTGGCTTAGGAAATTCCCCCAACCAGTACAGATTGACACCTTCTCCAAACTTAGAGACTTAGAGATCTGAGACATTAAGTGACTTGCCCAGGGTCACATTACTGTTTTTTGTTTTTTGTTTTTTTTAACTTCAAGGTTAGCTTTATCCATTATGCCATCTCTGCTGCTCTTCATGTTTATAATGAACAAAAAATTGAGACCAGAAAGCAACAGAAGACCTTTTTCCTATTTTGTGGCCAGTCAGTATATCATCTTGCTCCATTTTGGGAGAGCAGGAATGAAGCTTTGGTGCAATGTGAACATTGCCACAAATGACTAGAAAGCCAGAATAAAGTCAATTTTTTGTTGCTCTTTATAGGGACATCCCATATTGAAGATGGAAGTGAACAAACCAAAATATTTCGTTGTTCTTTACTTGGTCCTTAGAATACTTCAGTCTTAAGACTTGAAATTAGTTACATTGGTTCTGATAATAATCTGAGGCAGTTTGTTAATTTGCCTTTTTATCTCCTTTTAACTTAGAAAAAGTAGTCATATGACCTTCAGGATTGTATAGAGGAGAAAGTTGTCCTATCCTACTCTTCCATTATTTCTACTTGAACAGTACTTATGTCTCATTCTAGAAGAGAATCTCACATCTTGTTAGCATCTGTTAGTGCTATAAGCTAGAAAAGTTTGGTAATCATCTGTCAGAATGGCAGAGGAATTTGTAAAGGTACGAAGAGAGGAGTAGGACATAGCAGAATCTCTCTTCACCACCCACCTAAGCAGGGGTGACTGCTGAAGTTTTTAGCCTCCTTGTGTATTGTAGCAGGTTGTCTTGATTCTGTAAAAGTCTGGTGCCTCATCATAGTGTAGAAGTGGCCACGAAATCTTGAAGGACTATACCAGTAGATTACAAATTCTGGAAGGTTTTGTCTCGCTTGAAAGGTTTTTATTATCATCCTGATGACAATCTTCATATGCTTTCCAAAGACCAGCTTAGTTAGGGGTAAGTATAAAGAGTCTTATTAACTATAGGCATGCCTCAGACAGACAGATAGATGAGAAGTTGAAGCCCATGGAAGGACCACTTGCATTCTCTTTGGAGAGTAAATAAATAAAATAGAAAAATAAAAGAATTGGTTCAGTTGGTTTTATTGTGTGGCCAAAAGCAATAAGAAACATCAAATATTTGGTAATCCTGTCTTCCAGTACTCTTTATGAGTATGAGTAAAAAGACTGCAATGATAATAATTATAGCTTACATGACAACATTTGCTGCAGAGAATGATGAGATAGATGAGTTCTTTGAAGTACTCATTAAGACCCTTCAGATTAAATTAAGCATAATTTAATACTCTGATTTCAATGCAAAGGTGGGGAAGACAACAAAAATATGTGGGAAGATACTGTTCAGGATTAAGAAGTAAAGAAGACAAATGCTTGTATACTCTGCAGAAGCCTCATATCTGTCTGTCTGTCTATCTGTGTCTCATGGATACTTTTCTGTGTTCAGGAAGAGTTGGAAGAGGCTAAGCATGATGAACTCTGAATGGCATTATAAAATGAAATTCAGTTTTAACAGAGAAAATGACTAGTTAGCAGTATGAGGTTCATTTCACATCAGATATCTGTATACAGTTAGACCATAGACTAGAATAAAGATCAAAATCAATATTACATTAAAACATTAAAAATGAAAAAATACTTGGCATTTATTAAAATTGCCCCACTTTAAACAAGCAAATGACACAGAAAAATAGGAAATGGATTGACTCACGTGATTACCATTTTCTTAAGAATTTTTTTCTTGAACTTAAAAACCAAATAAGATGAACATTTCTATATACAAAGTAGAACAAAGGAAAAAAACATTTATGAAACTGTGAGTCTATTATGTATAGCTTGTTTTTTTTAAGTATATCATAAATTCTGTATTGGAATTTTCACTACTGTCCTGCTTAACAGTCTCCTTCTGAATTTTCTTCTGTTCTTTTTTGTACATTTGAAAACGTGCTTGAAACTTCTCTGCTATCTTCATTTTCCATGGAAATTTAGCTGATATAAAGCAATCATAATAATGACAGAAAAGCTTTGAAATCACCTTAACCAGCACAATGATATGAGTACTTATTGAACCTATAAGACTGTCAAAAAAGACAATTGTTAGAGGGACCATGGGAGGACAGGTATACTAATATATTGTTGGTGAGGCTGTGAATTTGTATAACTATTCTGGAAAACTGTTTGGAATGAACCCCAAAAGTCATTAACTATGTATATTCTTTGATACAGTGATACTATACTAGACCTATATCCCAAAGAGTTCAAAGAAAGAGGAAAGGAACCCTTATGTACAAAATATTTATAGCAGTCTTTTTTTTTGTTGTTGTTGTGGCAAAGAACTGGAGACCACGGGAGTGTCCACCAATAGGGGGAATGGCTAAACAAATTATGATAAATAAATATCATGGAATATTACTGTGCTGTGAGAAAGGACAAAAAAATGGTTTCAGAGAAACGTGGCATGACTTGTGTGAATGGATGCAGAGTGAAATGAACTGAACTAGTAGAATCATTTGTGTAATAACATTTTAAACAGAAACAATTCTAAAAGACTTGAGAATCCTGGTCAGTGTAATTACCAGCTATTGATTTCAGAGTACTGATGATAGAACATGCCTTCTACTTCCTGAAAGTGAAATGACGAACTCATTGTGAATAATGACACATATTTTGGAGTAGAAGTTTGGGGGCACACAAGAGGCAGTAGGGTTACCCAAATGACAAAAAAAAAGTTAAGAAGGAGCATTATTGAAGGATTTTTAAATGTGCAGAAGAGAATACAAGGAATGTTGGTAGGTAACAGCCATCAGACAATTTTGAGAATTACATTTTGAATGTGTTGTGTACTTAGAGAAGCAAGATGTATGTGGTGTAGATTTATAACTGCATGTGTAATCCGTCTGTTTTGCTTTGTACGTTGAAATACTCATCTCTTTTGGTGTTTCAATTCAGAATAAAAAGTTGAAAGAAAGGAACAAATATTAAATGCTTACCATGTGCCAGACACTCCTTGCCCTTAAGAAGCTTACATTCTAATGGAGGCAATATATGTATATTTTTGTAGAATATATACAAATGATTCAAGTTGATTTTTGGAGGGTGTTCACTAGTAGTTGGGGGATTGGGAAAGTTTTCATGTAGATGTGGTACTTGAACTGAATCTTGAAAGAAATTTACAATACCTGATTTCATTGACACATGAAAAGACACGTAAGCCATGGGCAAGACCTATTTAGGATACATTTGTGAAACTTAATGGAGGAGAAGTCTGAAAGCCTAAGAGTGAAAACATAATGAGAGCTAGAAGAGGGAGAGAGAAGTTTGGAGAAAGTGTAGTGTGATCCTCAGTTCTCATATCGTTCTGATAGCAGTTAGATATAAAACTGATAGGAAATAAAAAATATAAAACATCTCTTAACATTTTTATGACAAGCTTAATTAAGAAGTTAATATCTTCATCATTGACATAGCCAGTACATTTGGACTTGAGTGTCATACTTCCTGATGTTGCATGACAGTGTGCAGTTGGCACCAAAGAAAATCAAAGATGAGAACAACTTGGCCAGCTCGGGTATACACAGAAGTCGTCTTATGATAGAGGTGACACCATTTTGAGGGTGCTGAATAATTCAATATCAAGTTAACTGGAAAAATAATGAAGTATTATGAAAAACTATGAAGTTACTCTGGAAAAAAATGTGATTGAGAAGATATGAAGATTTATGGATCCATATACTTGTTTTCCTCTCTCTACAAAATAATTATGAAAATGATCTTCAGATGTATCCTTCAATCACCAAGCGTTTACATTTATATGCTTTTAAAGGCTTCCGACATGCCCCATAAGTACTGGGGATACAGAGAGAAGGTGAACAAGTATTTATATAGGTACATAAAAGATACGTACAAAGTAGATACAATGTCATTTTTTAAAATAGTATTTTGTTTTTTTCCAATTACATGTAAAGAAAAATTTCAACATTTATTTTTAAAAATTTTTTTGAGTTCTAAATTTTTTCCCTCCCCACCACCCTTCCTAAAATGGTAAGCAATTTGATATAGATTATATATGTGCAATCATGTAAAACATATTTCCATATTAGTCACATTGTGAAAGAAACAGATTAAAAGGAAAAAAAAACTTGAAAAAATAAAGTGAAAATAATATGCTTTGATCTGCATTCAGACTTCATCAGTTTTTTCTGAAATCTGCCTGCTCATCATTTCTTATAGCACAATAGTCTTTCATTACATTCGTATACCACAACTTGTTCATTTCCCAATTGATGGAGATCCTTTCAATTTCCAATTCTTTACCACCACGAAAAGAGCTGCTGTAAATATATTTGTATATGTAGGTCCTTTTACCTTTTTTATGATCTCTTTGGGATACAGACATAGTAGTGGTATTGCTGAATCAAAGGGTATGCACAATTTGATTGCTTTTTAGGCATAGTTCCAAATTGCACTCTAGAATGGTTGGATCAGTTCACAACTCCACCAGCAATGCATTAGTGTCCCAATTTTCCCACATCCTCTCCAACATTTAACATTTTCCTTTTCTGTCACATTAGCCGGTCTGATAGGTATTAGTTGGTACTTCAGAGTGATACAAAGTAATTTTTGAAGGGAAGTCCCTAGTAACTCGGCAGATAAAGGTCTGTAGAAAGTGGTATTTGAGTCTTGAAGATAGCCAAGGAATCTGAGTCAGAGGTGAGAAGGGAGAGCATTCTAGGAGTGAGGAACACAGCCAGTACAAACGTATAAAAAAATAGAGCGTGGTGTATGACCAACAGAAAAACCAGTCCAGCTGGACTATTTAGAGTATTTGCAGGGGGAGTAATGTGTAACAAATCTGGAGAGAGAGAAAAGTCTTCAAGTGTCAGAGGAGTATATATTTGAATCTGGAGGTAAGAGGGAGCTACTGGAGTTTATTGAGCAGGAGCTAATGAGGAGGCTAGTACGGTAGTCCAGGGAACAGGTAATTAGGGCCCAAACTCCAAAGGGAGACTGGCTGTGCCCCAAGTGATGGAGTTTGTTGTACAGCTTTTATAGCTTTTTAATAGTGTGGTTCTTCCTGGCTGTCATCAGTGATCTTTGGCATGATGCAGTTACCTGTGATGAATTGTGGTTAAGACTTGTAAAATGACATCCAGGAGATATATGATCCCCAAACTTAGAGGATATAGAACTAGAAGGATCTTTAGAAGTATACCCATCATGCAGCCATTAGCAAAAAAAAAAAGTCAATTTAGTAAGACAAAAAAAAAAACCACCTTTAAGGTAATATTATGTGACTATATAAATGTAGTTTGATGTAAAATATGGCTTGCAAAGCCTACTTGTTTCCTTACATTTTCATAAAGGATAAAAATTACTCTTTGCAAAGTTACCAGTGATTTCTTAATTCCCAAATCTAATATCTGTTTCTTGATCCTTATCCTTTATTGACCTCTGTGTCATTTGATATTGTTGGTTGTCATCTTCTTTCTGTGTTTTTGTGATACTGCCCTCTCTTGATTCTCTTCCTACCTATCTGATTGCTTCGTGTAGTCCAGGACAGCCTGCTTGCTGAACTAGTAATCACATGATGTTAAGAGACTTAGTGGAAAATCCCTAGCACATTTGGTGGATTTCCTTTGGAGGATTTGTATGAAGACATGGTGAAAATTCATACAGAAAGTTGTAGTGATTTGTACCTTGGAGGGAATATCTACAATGATGTATTCATAGATCATTTGAAGAAAGTTGAAAAAACAGACATGTTGATATTCTCTTGTACATATAAGCTTTGTTATTGTGGGAAGAAGAATAAAGTTCATAATTAAATTTTTTTCTTTCCTGAAACTTTTAGGTCATAGCACATTTTAAAAAGAGACATCTCTACTAATGGAATAAAAGAAACTTGCATACCTCAGATGTAAAGTATAAGCTTATTATTATAGCATATAAGAATGTAATGAAATGAAAATTTTGCCAGCATAGCCTTAAAAACACGGTAATGGGTATTTATTCTTTCTGTACAAATAAATGAAAAAATATTCTGTAAGTCCAATCCTTATACTTTAGGGTTCCATAATCATTCTGTAATTCTTCAGGGATTATAATATATTGTGAGATTTTATGCTTTTGTATAATTATGTTCTTTACAGTGACTAGAGAATGTTTTAATTTCTTCAACATTTAACAGAAGATGTCAATTGCAGGGTGTGTAGAAATGAATCTTAAAAGCCCACTGGTAAACTGAGTCCCTCACAGATGGCCTTATGAGATATAAGGTATGTGAACTGTACCAGTTTCCTTGAGGCTAGACCCTTTATACACTACAACTTTATTCAATTTTAACCACTTTTGATGGAACTCTTTTAAAAGTATATTTTACATTTTTCTGCATTTTAAAATAGAAACTAATTTAGCAATTTTTGAATGCATGAGGGTTATCATTATGGACATTGAGTATATATAGTATTTTAGTGGTGACCTCAGGGCATATTACAGTACTTTTGCTTTTACAAGTACAAGAAGAGTTATCTTCAGACTAGCAAGAATAGAACAAAATTAGTTAACTGGAAATCAGAACCGGAAAGGCCAGAAGGGTTCCCTATTCCAAAAGATGAGGATGATAATATCTAACCCTACCTACTTTACAGGGTTGTTTACTTTTTAAGCCTTAAAATGCTATATAAATAATAAAAATTTAAATCCATTTGATTTTTGTCTATTACAAATTGGTATTATGTAATCTCAGCTGGACTTACACTATTGTTTGATGATCTAATAATAGTTTTACTGCCCATGAGTATTCCATACCCCTTTTTTTTCCTCATTCCCTCTTCCCCAAATTTATAATAGATCAACACCTGTTTTACTGAGAACAGTGAAAACATCTGAAGGATATTTTTTCAGCCTGTCTCTATATAAGCTCATAGGCTGACAAAACCAGCTAAGCCAAGGGAAGCTTTCATTGACCGTGCCTGCTTGTTAGCACCAGGTAGTGATGGTTGCACTGGGATTGATATATAAGCAATGTTTATAAAAATAATGTAGAATTAGGGACTGAGGTTGATTCAAACAAATTATTAAACTTGTTTCTTTCTGCATTTTGGCTTCTTTATTAGGCATAGACCTCTAGGCCTTAAATTCATCCTCAGGCAGTTGGTCTCTGTTACTTTTTAGCTCAAGATTTTTAGCATTTTTAATGTTTCTGTCTCCCAAATGCTTGCTCTCCTCCCAATTCAGACCTTACCTTCTGTGCCCCAGGTGGCAACCAAGCTTCTCACATTTTAAGTTGGGTCTAATTGTTGTTTGCAGGCGGAGCTAATTTGAAAGATGTGTATCAACAGAAGGTTGGCCATCAGGTGATGGATTTTTTTTTTTTAAAGTCATAGCTTTATTTAATATAATGAGGGATAGAGGTATTATGATCTCTTTAGGGTAAAGGATAAAATCAGTCATCCTTATATTAAATTCATAGTAAGAAAGCTTGTGTTAAAATTGTGTCTTGTTTTGGTCCTTCTGAAATCTCCCCATGTCCCCTTCTAGTTAGTATAGTAAGTTTATAAGTAGCCAGTGTAAAAGGGCAATAGCAAGAAAGAAGATGGCAAAGGGGAACCCGTAAGTCATATACAGATCATCCCAAAGATCAAAGAAGCATAATTTATAAATTGTGTCATATATTAATCAAAATTCACATCCTGGTAAGACCTGCTGAATCAGGGGGACTCATTTTTAGGTACTGCTTGTCAAGGTTTCTGGTTCTATGATATATACATTTCAGACAGAATCCAGACCTCTACAGCTCCAGTCCAGCAAAACATCAAAAAGGTTTTGATGACTCTGAGATGACAACTTTGAAGTTTTACCAATAACTTTAAGATGATTTGGATATGTTCATGAACTTACCCCAAGGTAGCACAGATAGGAGTTTGTCTGTTTTCCCCCCCAAAAAACCCTATAAAAATGAGACTTTAAACTCTTGCCCCTTGAACATTCTTCCATCTCCATCAGGTCCATGCTGCCTAGTGCTCCCAACTCTAATCCATGGTTACCGAGTTATTTTCTTTGCCTCTTATGCTGCCTTCTTTCAATACCTTATTCCCTGTTCTCATGCCACCTTCCTCTGTACCACTGTCAACAATTTGTCTCTGTACCCTCTGTTGTTATTAAAGTGTAATTTCCTTCCCGTTTTCCTCCTGCCAATCATGGTCTTTCCCAGTCAGTGCCCAAAGAACCAGGTGTACTTGCCCCCATTTTATAATTTCATAAATTATCAATTCAAAGCTTAATAAAGTAGAACAAGTATTACAGAATGGACAGTGACTCTACTATATGAAGATCAGTTGAAGGAACTGAGAATGAGAGGAACTTCTTAAGACAGATGTAACCACTATCCTCTTATTTAGAGGACTGATGTAATTACTATACTCCAAATTCAAAGAACTCTCATGTAAAAGGATATGTTTCTTTTGGTGACTGTGCATGTTTAAGGAATGGATGTTAGAGGGAAGCAAATTTCTGCTTATAATAAGGAAACCTTTCTAGCCCAAGAGAACTGTCCAAAAATGGGGAGTGGTACACCTTAAAAGTCATTGAAAGTCTTTAGGAAGAAGCTGCATGACTATTTGTTGTCATGTCCAGTTATTGGAACTGCTGTAGCATGGCATAGTAGAGAGAATGCTGGATTTGACTAAGATGATACCTGGGATCACATTGCAAATCTGTCACTTAGCTGGGTTACCATAGACAAATTGTTTAATGTCTAGGAGCCTCATTTTCCTTATCTGTAGAATGGAGATGATTTTATTGGTAGTATATATGCCTCCCAGGGTGGCTGTATTAAACGAAATAAAGTATGTATAGCACTTTGCAGTCCTTAGAAGAGTATGTAAATGTTAGTGGTGGTGATGATGATGATGATGATACTGTGCAGAAGATTCTTACTTTAGGTGAAAGTTGGATTGATTTCCTTTGATATACCTTTCAACTCTGTGATTTAGTGATTCAAACTCATTTCTTTGGACTCCAAGGGTATAGTGTTTTTTTCATTGTACCATCTAGTTTTTCATAAGCAATTATTACCATTAAGAAATGGAAATTTAAGTGTTTTTTTTTTGTTGTTATTTTCATGTCCTTAGCAAATTTCACTTTTGGAATTCTGAAAGAAAGAAAAATCCTTATGTACATTGGGAGGTCGTTGACTAAAAAAAAAAAGTTTTTCTCCTTTTTAAAAAAATACTTTTTCAGTTCCAGTTTACTGGGTTTAAAAAACTCATTCTAGTTGGGAATGAGATTGATATCACAAATACTATCATCAGTGTCATGGTATTTTGAAATAATACATGCATGTTCTTTTCCTTGATTATTTTTTCAAAAACATTCTTATTTTCTACTAGTGTATTAAGTCAGCTTTATACTTTAAATCTCAAGAAACTCTTAAGCAGCTCTGAGCATGTTATTTTTTCTCTTATTTTCATAAACATAAATAAAAATGTAATTACTCATTTATGTTGATACTTTACCTGTTACTTGATAGAGGTAATTTTACTGAGTCCTTGCTGTGTAAAGATGGCTTTTTACTTTAAATGCCTAATTTTAAATTATGCTTTGGTATAGTACTTTGTGGAGAAAGGATGTTTTAGAGAGTAGAAAAGTTGTTTAGTGTCTTGAGTTCATCGAAGTAGAATTGACAGAGGCACAGATAATCTAAAACAAACCAGCAACTCCAACACAAATCTGATTTTGGCTCTGTAAAATAATTTTTTTTTTGGTGAGGCGATTAGGGTGAAGTGACTTGCCTAGAGTCACACAGCTATTGAGTGTTATGTATCTGAGGCGAAATTTGAACTCAGGTCTTCCTGACTCCAGAGCTGATGCTCTATCCACTGCACCATGTAGCTGCCCTGACTTTTGTACTTTTAGTAAATGCCTGATGTTCAAAGAACTTTGTTTGCAAATAATAAAGCATATTATGAATCTCTTGACTCTAAAAATTTTTTCTGTGTTCTATGGCTACATACTCTTTATTGTTTTGATAATGAATATTATCATAGGACCTACCTTAGCAAAACCTGCTCTTTTCAAAACTACATGTTCACACTTAAGTTGGGGCAGAGATTGTTTTGACTTAAAAGGTTTTCTTTCCAGATCCTTTAAGATTAGACTCTTAAAAATACCCATATATAACATAATTCAGTACATCAATAAAAATTATTCATAGGCCTGGAATTTAAACTTCAACTACTACTAAACTATACTAAAGTACTAAAAGATGTAATTTTGATCTGAAATTAAGAAGCATTAGTAGTCATAAATATGTTAAGTCCTGAATTTACGAGACTCAGTTATAAGTACTGAATGAAGAAAATCTGATTTGATGGCAGTTCATATTTAAAAAGGATTTTTGTTCAGCATAGACTCAGTGTAAGTGCCTAGAGTTTGGAGTTGCATATTTACAAGTACAGTTTATGGATGACGTATTTTGTTTTGGTCAGTCCAGATAGTTATAGTATTATGTCCAGTCCTGGGCATTGTATTTTAAGAAAGAAATTGATTAGATGGGATATGTCTAGAGAAAGGTGACTAGGATGATGAAAGATCTGAAAATCTTGTCATATGGAAACAGTTGAGGAAACTGGAGATCCTTAATCTGTAGGAAAAGTCTTGGAGGAGAAATATTTGAAGGGCCCTCATTTGGAAGAGGGAATAGACTTACTCTTTGTAGCTCTTGTGGGCAGAAATATAGCAGTGGATAGAACTTATAGGGATGCAGCTTTTTGTTTCAACATAAGAATGAATAAAAAAGCATTTATTAAGTGCTTACTCTAAGCAAATCACTGTTCTGAGTGTTCAAATAGAAAGGCAAGACAATCTAATATGTTGTGCATGTTGAATTCTCAGTTACTGAAGTGTTCAAGCACACAAACTACTTGTCATTGGTGTTTTATGGGCGATTTAGACCTTTTTTGACTTTATTAGTAGCTTTCAGGGAGTGAGAGTTTTGAATGCATGGCTAGAAAAGAAGGTTAAATCGAAATGAGGAGACAAGTGTTGGTGAAGTTTGAGGATTTTGGATAGCCAGAGGATCAGTAGATGATCATGTACTTCCTAGGAACAAGGAAGAAATGGGAATGATAGTTTTGGCAAAATGAGGTTCTTGGTCACACCTATGAAAAAGAAAAAGTAATGATAAAGTAGGGTTCATTTTGTAAAAATGTATTATACTCAGCAACTTGAATTTGTGCATAGGTTAACTGTCTCTGAGGTTTCCCAGTTTCACACTCTGCAGGGGGAACAGACTCTCAGTTCCCTTTCTTTGCCCCTGAAGTGAGAAGGTCCTATACCTTTAGTTCCCTGAGGTCTAGCATCTTGGATGGATATGTCTAGTGTGGGCCTTCTAATGCCTCTGGTTTCCTGAAGCTTGTAATCTATTATGATCCTGAGTGCTCTGTTGTAGCAGATGAAGATAACTGGGGATTGAGTTTAAGTCACACTTGGCTCAGCTGTGTAGTTCCATGCCAAGAATGTGGCAGGTCAGGCACAGTGAAAAGATACTTCCACAGTAGGTCAATTCCTTTCATCCTTCTTAGTCCATAGTAGAAGTGTCCTAAAATTGTGCCTTAAAAGGTTATTGAGGTATATAATACTTTTCTTTCCTTCTTTCTAACCCCCACCCCACAATTGCTCCTTGTTTTGCCTCTTCATAGCTAGCAAGGTTGCTAATACTTAGCTCTGACTCAGAGTATGTGCTGCTTGGTTCTGTCATCTTAACTCTGAAATAATTGCCTCTGCCACAGGTTGTTTCTGGTCTTTTGACTTGTCTTTTTGCCATTGCTTCTCCTATGATTACTGGTTTTGACCTGGAAAAGGCCTTTTTAGAGCTACTGTCATCAGCCAATCTGTCAGCAAGAATTTATTAAGCACTTAATTATGTGCCCAGACACTGTGCTCTAACAAGGAAAAAACTGTCCAACAGAACAGTATAATGGAGGGGACAGCATACGATTAACTATGTACGTACAAGATATATACAGTGTAAATAGTCTAAACCTAATTTTGGCCAGACTGCTGTTCATTTTCCCCAGCAGTATTTTCTCAAAATAGTAATTACTTCCTCCAGTAACTATATATAGTGTTAGGGTTTAATGAACGTTATGCTACTGTGTTTGTTTATGTTGTGTACCTAATTTTTTCCAATTGGCCCCTCTTTTTTAACTGGTACTCAATGGTTTTAATGATTATTGCTTTGCATTAAGAGTTGGAAATCTGGTAGTGTTAGAATTCTTCCTACTTTTTTTCATTATTACAACTGAGATTTGTGACCTTTTATTCTTATACGTGAATTTTGCTATATAAAATATTATTTGGAGTTTGGTATAGTACTGAATAAGTAAAAGTTTAGGCATTATAACTTAGTACATTGATTCAATCTCTTCATGAGCAGTTAATATTTTCTCCAAATATTTAGGGACTGTATTTTTGCACAAGAGTATTATATAGTATTATATAGTTACTGGGTTCATTTTGTTAGATACAGTCCCCAATATTTTTAGCTTCTCTAGTTGTATATACTATAAATAGAAGGTAATCATAAAAATAACAGACTAGGTAGGGATAGAGGACAGGAAAGGACCTAGAAAGTCCTCCTGTAGAAGGTGATATTTGAGGCTAAGTCCTGAAGGAAATTAGGGAAATTAGGATATGGAAGAGAGCATTCTAGGCTTGGAAAACATCAGGTGAAAGGTGTAGAGGTGGGATGGAGTGTGGTGTATGAGGAACAGTAAACAGGACAGTATTGCTGGGTCAAAGAGTACATGGCAGGTATTTAAGCCTGTAAAGATAGAAAGGAACCAGGTTATAAAGGACATTGAATGCCAAACAAAGAACTTTATATTTGGTCCTACAGGGCCACTAGAGTATATTGAGGGAGGGAGGGGTATGGGTAGTGATTTGATCAGATCTGCAGTTTAAGAAAATCATTTTGGCAATTGACTGAAGAATGGATTGGAATGAGAAGAAACCTGAGGCAGGGAGATCAGTAAGAAGGTGATTGTAGTAGTCCAGGTGAAAAATGATGAGGGCCTGCCTATTTAAGAGTGGTGGCTGTGTGAGTGGAGAGAACGGGATGTATGGGGAGACAGGAAGATGCTGTGAAGGTGGAAATGACAGGATTTAACAATGGATTGGATGTATTGGAATGAATGGGAGTGAGGAATTAAGGATGACACTGAGGTTGCAAGTTAAGGTGACTGGAAGGATAATAGTGTTCTTGAAAGTAATAGGAACATTGGAAAGAGAGGAAGGTTTTATAAAGGGCAAAGATAATGAGTTCTGTTTTGGATATGTTGAGTTTGAGACGCCTACAGAATATCCAGTTTGAGTTGTTCGGAAGGCAAGTTGATGATGCTGATTTCCAAGTCATCAAGCCCAGAAAAAGATTTGGGCTGGACAATATAGATCTTACAATCATCTGCATAAAAATGATAGTTGAACTTATGGGAACTGATAAGATCACCAAAAAAAGATATATAGAGCAGAATGAATTTCTCATTTGTGTCTTTGATGCATAATAGTGTTAAAATGCATTTAAGTGCTATGTTAGCTCCCCCCCCCCCAATTAAAGAGCTTTGTTTCTACTTCTTTGGTAACTCAAAAAGTTCTGCTGTGGGTGTTTTGGGGTGTGTGGGTGTATGTGTAAGTAAAACCTTTCTGTCTGACTTCTTTGGGCTATATATATACTGTTGTCATACCTCTGAATCAAAAGGTATGAATATTTAGTGACTTTTCTTGCATAATACCAAATTGTTTTCTACCTATTTTCCTATTATGCTCCCCTCCCCCCGACCATACTGTGCTACCTTTATTAAAAATGTTGAGAAGTTGCCACATGGTAATGATTTGTGGGTTGCAACTGATGTCATTTGGTTTCTACCCATTGGCCTTGAGGTGTAAATTTTAATTATTACCATTTTGTTAAACTATCTAGTTTTTTTCCATGGTTTACATATTTTGAAATTAGCATTAATTTGGTAGTAATTATTTCTATCGTTACCTAACCATTCCTAAAGAAGAAAAATTATTTACGTATTTTCTCTTATTTCATTTTGGAGGTTGAATTGTTTTTAAATGAATATTTGTGGTTAATAGATATACTTTGCATCTGTGATTTAAAAGTATATCATTCTGATTTCTAAAGAAAAACATACACATACACACACATATGTGCATATACATATATCTGAGATCTAGATGAGCATCTGTGTCAGCTCTCATTTTTCAAACTGACTGAAGGAAACAGAAACAGTTTGAGGGTTGATAGGAACTTTTACAATGTGAACTCTCCAACAACGTAAAGGGCTGCTTTAAGATGGTAGTGAATTTTCCCATGCTAGGAATTTTCAAATGGAAATTGGATGAACACTTGTCTGCAATGTCATAGAAGAGATTCTTAGGGAAAAAAGGGTAGGAATAAATTATCCCAGTGATCCTTTCCAGCTTTGAGATAATGGAATTCTGTGAGGCAAGGATAATCAAAAACAACAGGTATTTTTAAAATTAGTATGTTTGGTTTTAGATTGTGCTTTTGTGACTTATTTAAGAAACAGCCATAGAAATTTTAATTTGAAAATTTAATATAGTATTGTGCTAAATAGATTTAGTAAAAATCAAGTTTTTAATATAGTTGAGAAAGGTTCACAGGTATGGACTTCTTTTGGTCTTATTGGGATCTGTACTACATTTACCAATGGGTTGTATTTAGTGAATCTCAGCCAAAAGCCATTATTAATCAGTGAGTATTCCATTTGACCCAAAATTATAATTACACCATAGAAAAAGCAAGTTATGTGACTACGAAGGAGGAAATTTTGGAATGGAACACAATACCATCCCTAAAATCCCTCCAAAAATAGAAATAATTGTTAATTTCTTGGGACAAGCAGTAATTTTGATATTGTTTCATTTTATGATAGCCTTGGATTTTGTGTTTTTACTAATTCTGCCCCAATTCAGATTTCTGACCTTGACCAAATTAAACTGAAGTAACCTGATTTCCCCACCTTTTAGTTACTAAGTTTTCTGTTAGTTGAATATTGGATTTATTTATTTATTTATTTATTTATTTATTTAGGTAAGGCAGTTGGGGTTAAGTGACTTGCCCAAGGTCACACAGCTAATATGTGTCAAGTGTTTGGTCTGAGGCTGGATTTGAACTCAGGTCCTCCTGACCTCAGGGCCGGTGCTCTATCCACTGCGCCACCTAGCTGCCCCTGAATATTGGCTTTTATGCAATGCATACGTACTTCACTGTTCTCTTTTATTGTATTTTATTTCTCTGACAAAAGAGCACACATAATGATTGTTACAGATACTAGCAGCTGTTAATATGGGTAAGTTGAGCATCTTGTGGATCATTCAAACCTATAGTGAAAACAGAATCAGTCAAACCAAAAAGCAAAGGATGCGGGTGAAATTTAAAAACTGCCAAGAACTGACAAACTGTTACTGAGAAAATAGTCTATTTAATCACAGAAAACAAACATTTTCAGAGAGACCTGGAAGTTGGAGGGTTGTTATAGATACCTCCACAGTATGATGTAGACTTCTTAAAGCTGGAAGAATAGTGAGAGGACCATTTTTTTTTTAAGTTGGTAACTATTACTATAAAGAAAAAAACATGTCGTTGAGCAAGATAGTACAAAGACTGGGGTGCTGAAAATTGGGAAATAGGTCATTTTTACAAATTAAAAAGCATTTTTTTATTCTTGGCTATACCAGCACACTTCAGATGGGCCTGAAAATCTGGGGCTCTTCATCAGTCTGTTAAATAATCCATCCAAAAATCTCTTGCGGTCTTTTACTTCCTGTGAGCCTGGAAACCTTGTTCTGCTTAAGAGAATGATGAACTCTAATAATATATTGATATGCTGAGGAGCAGAATTGTTCCAAAATTATTGAAGTTACAATAATTTCCAAAATGAAATGTAATACTGTAACATTTATATTTGTGTTTTGTTCCCTTCACTGCAGTAGAAAACACACTGGATTTGGAGGCAGTGGACCTAGGTTTGTGTTCCAGTCCTGTCACTTAACTACTTGGGCAAATCTCTTTACTTCTTTGGACTTCAGTTTCCTCACCTGTAAAATGAGTGCATTGATTACAAAGGACCTTTCTATATAGCTCTAACTCATTGATTCTGTGATCCTTTGAAATGATGTCAATGAGAATAAAGAGCATGACTTAATGTTTTTTGTATCTGAGGACCTAGCATAGTATTTTCTACATAGATATTTTAATAAATGGCAGCTGAATGAATGAATGCTGAAAAGGCAGAATAAAAAGATAAAGGGAGAGAAGAAAAGGGTGCATTGTATTGTGTGGAGTAATAGTTCCTGAATGCCTACCATTTGCAAAGAGTTGTTGTTTGAGCTTGGCTTTGAAAGGATTGTTAGCATTACAGTAGGTTGAAATTGGTTTGGTGAAGTGGTGGGCAGTGAGTGGCATTTCAGGCACAGAGAATGCCCATGGGTAAATAAATGTGGGCAGTGAAGTATAAGATACACTTAGTCTCAGTTTTTCAGGAGTGTCAACATTTTTGAGGAATAATGTCTGTCCAAGATGAACAAATGAATGAAAATCACTGTGCTAGTTAGATGTACTGATAGTCTCAGTCAGTAGGTTTCCCATTCAATGGCATGTAGTAATTTGGGCAATACTAATTTTATTTGCTTGTTTATACCTCTGATTTTCTGTGGTGCTCATTGAAAAGTCCATGTAGTGTGCCAGTGATGTATACAATTAACACAATGACGCATGTAGACAGCATCTTCTCTAGAGAATCTTTTCTGTTTGGACTGTGTGTGGGGTATTTGCTATAACAATAACAAACACCTTTGGCAAGGATATGTCTCCCTTGCTATTTAAAAAAAATTATTTTTTTAATTAGTCATTTAGTTTCTTTCCCCTCTCCCACCCAAAAAAGGACAAAACTCATTTAACAGGCATACTCAAGCAAAATAAATTCCATCTACTGTCCTTTTCCAAAAAATATTGGAATTACATTTTTCATATTTAGACCATACCCCTCTTTTGGGAATTGGGTAGCATTGGAATTATGACTTATTGAGTTAATCTTAAGTCTTTCAAAGTTGTTCATTTTTACATTATTGTTGTTAAATTTTAAATTGTTCTCTTTGCTCGCCTGACTTCACTCTGTCTCAATTCATACAAGTTTCTTAGGTTTCTTTGAAACTTATCTCCTTTGTCATACAGAACAGTACTATTCCATTATATTCATATACTGTATTTTGTTTAGCCATTCTGCAGTTGATGGGTACCCCTTTACTTATCAGTTTTTTAGCACTACAAAAATAGCTAATATAAATATTTTTTGTGGTCTCACGATATTCAGAAGATCATTGAAGAAAATTGGATCTTGCTTTCCTTAAGTTGCAGGTTTATTATGAGGAAAGTACTTTGAAACTTTAATATTTTTTATAAACTTTAACATTAATGTATAATGTAATGAATGGCTTAACTGGAGTTGGGACCTGAGTTCAGATCCTGGTGCTGCCCTTTGCTATGTGAATTTAGGTAGGTCATTTTTCCTTTCAGGTTTTGTTCTTTATTTGTAAAATGAGGTTGTTGGACTTAGAACTAAATTATCTAGCTTCTAAGTTCTGTAATGTGTCATATAAAAAAAATCTCAAATCTAATTTATCTAATAAATCTTTATAGATCTTAGCACATGCTCTTTAATGTATGCTTTTACTTTGCCAAGTCAATTTTTTAAATCAAATAATAAATACAATGGAATCTTATGTAATTTTGAGTCACTTGTTTAAAGGTGATGTGGTTCACTATAGCAAACTTGTTTGGGGAAGCCTGCATTTTTCCCTCTTAACAGCTTTCTTAAGAGTTCCATGGGCTATTCTCATAAACATTATTAGCTTAGTTCATTAGACTGTAGTTTAAATACTTATTTTATTGGTCATGACATGCATTTCCAAATATTTCAGGAACAAATTTTCAATGAAAAGCAGTACTGTGGAAAAGTAGTCATTCTCCATGATGTGATATCTGCTTGGGGGATGAGGTTGGGAAGTGACAAACTTCGGATGAAATCTAAGTCATTACATAAAAATAGGTATGATACTAATCATGTTATCAAACTTTTTATTGAGGTCTATTTAACAAAGACTAGATGTGTAGAAATTAGAAGGTGCAGGGTTTTTTTGTTTGTTTCTTTGCTTTTTGGTGAGGTGATCAGCGTTAAGTGTCTTGCCCAGGGTCACACAGCTAGTAAGTGTTAAGTGTCGTAGGCTGGATTTGAACTCAGGTCTTCCTGACTCCAAGGCCAGAGCTCTCTTCACTGCGCCACCTAGCTGCACAAAGGTGCAGCTATTTTACCTTTTATCATTACACTTTGGAATATTTGGGGGGAAATATATTCTTTTCCTTAACTAAAATGTGATTGAACACACTTGGGGAAACTCAAAAAGGAAAAAGAAACCAAGAAAAAAGTTCTCATTCTCTTCCTCAAAACAATCTAAAATGAATAATGGCTAATATGAAAACCTGGAATCTTTTCACCCTTAATATACATAATACATAATAGTTTTTTCAACCTTAATTTTAAGTTATCTTTTGTTTTCAAATTGCTTTTGTTTCTGATACTGTTTCCTTCCTTTGGCTCTTACCCAGTGAACCATCCCTTGTAACAAAAAGGAGAAAAAAAACCAGTTCATCAAAATTAACAAACTCATCAGCCAGATCCGATAGTATATGCCATACTCCAAAACTCAAGAGTACTGCAAAGAGGGGAAAGTCATAGGATATAATAGTTCATTTCTCCACTCTTCTCAGAGGACAAATTTGGTCATTATAATTACACAGCTTTAAGGTTTTTTTGGCTCATTATGTTTACATTGTTATAATCATTGCCTATTCCTCTATTTTCAGTTCTTAGTCTTCCCTTATTTCAAAACAGCACAAATATCACCTTCTACATGCAGGCTTTCCTGATCTTTTCAACTTAGTGCCCTCTCTTAAAACTATTATTTTACATTATATATATTTGTATTTTTCTCTTTATTTACATTCTGTTTATACTTATGCCATTGTTTTCTTCACCATATAAGAGTTAGCTCCTTGTAACAGTGCTGGGTATATATATGATGTACCACAATTTGCTTCTCCATTCTCCAGTTGATCAAGGCTTTGTTTCCAGTTCGTTGCTATCATAAATGTGATGTTGTGAATGGTTTGGTGTGTATGGAACTTTTCTGTCCTTTCCTCTACAGATTTATGTAGTAACATTTCTGTCACTTTTTATGCATAATCCCAAATTATCTTTGGAATTATTAATGTGCCTTTCTTTATACATTCCTTCCAGCCTTGGCTATTAGGCTATTTCCATCTTTTTTATCTTTGTTAATAATATACTAGGCATGAAGTGAAATTTCAGAATTGTTTTCATTTGCATTTCTTTTATCAGTGATTCGGATTAATTTTGCTTGTAAGTGTTAATAATTGGCAGTTCTTAAATGAAGTACTTATTCATATTCTCTTACCAGTGTTCTTGATCTTAAGTGTTTGTGTTCTCTATAAATCTTGGATATCAGACCTTTGTCAGAGATAATTGACACAAAGCTTATTCCTAATTGCCCATTACACTTCTTAACCCAGATACATTGGTTTTCTCTGTTAATTATACTATTGATATCTCATATAATCTGATTTTTAAAAATACTTTTTAATATTCTATATAACTAAAGTAATTACTTAGAATTTAAGTTTTAAAGATGTAGTTAAAGTTTATGAATGATAGGGGCGGAGCCAAGATTGCAGAGGGAAAGCAGTGACTTGTTTGAGCTGTCCCCCAAAACCCCTCCAAATACCTGTAAAAAATGGCTCTACACAAATTCTTAAGCAGCAGAACCCATAAAAAGACAGAGTGAAACAAATTTCCAGCCAAAGACAACCTGGATGGTTGATCAGAAAGGTATATCATGCCGGGTGGGGAGAGAGCGCAGTTCTGTGTGGGCCCGCAGACCACAGCGACCCTGAAGCAGGGCTCAGAGGACTGAATCACAGGCATCTGTGGTGGTTTCCAGACTTCTCAACCCATGAACACCAAAGACAACTTCGAAGGTCAGTGGGAAAAGTCTGTGACTGTGGTGAGACAGGAGCTAGGTCTCAGCTGCACGTCTTGAGCGTGGCCAGGGGCCATGGCTGGTTCCTGAGCTTCCGGCCCACAGACTGAGGGGGAATCAAGTGGCTGATCAGAGGGGGATTGCAGGGTTCTCTTTGCCAGTGCTGAGGCAGGAATCTCTTGCTTTACTGGTGCATGGATCTGGGTCACAGTTCTGAAGGGTGGTCCTGAGGTGAGGAGGAACGCTGGTGTGATGGAGCTTGTTGTGGCAGTGAAGAGAAAACACCTCGTCCTTGATCATAGCACCTTGGAAGAACTGAAAATTTTCAGATCCCTAGAAGTATCTCTGAAAACAGTTGTACAAACTCCCAAAGCATGGGACAGTACATTCTCCACATTGGAAGAAGACTTTTACCTTAATGAAGAGTTTAAAACTCAAGTAATTGGCCGTGAGTAAGCAGTGCAAAAAGAGTGAGACTATATTATCTTACTTTGGTGACAAAGAGAAGCAAAACATACAATCAGAAGACAACAAAGCCAAAGTTCCTACATCCAAAGCCTCCAAGAAAAATATGAATCAGTCCCAGGCCTTGGAAGAGCTCAAAAGGGATTTTGAGAAGCAAGTAAGAGAATTAGAGGAAAAACTGAGAGTGATCCAAGAAAATCATGAAAAACAAGTCAACAGCTTGCTAAAGGAGACTCAAAAAATACTGAAGAAAATAACACCTTAAAAAATAGCCTAATTCAAATGGCAAAAGAGGTCCAAAAAGCCAACAAGGAGAAGATTGCCCTAAAAAGCAAAATTGGCCAAATGGAAAAGGAAGTCCAAAAGATTACTGAAGAAAATACTTCCTTAAAAATTAGAATAGAGCAATTGGAAGCTAGTGACTTTATGAGAAATCAAGATACTGTAAAACAAATCCAAAAGAATGAAAAATTAGAAAACAATGTGAAATATCTCATTGGAAAAACAACTGACCTGGAAAATAGATCCAGGAGAGAGAATTTAAAAATTATTGGACTATCTGAAAGCCATGATCAAAAAAAGAGCCTAGACATCATCTTTCAAGAAATTATCCAGGAAAACTGTCCTGATATTTTAGAACCAGAGGGCAAAATAGAAATGGAAAGAATCCACCAATCTCCTCCTGAAATAGATCCTCAAAAGAAAATTCCTAGGAATATTGTAGCCAAATTCCAGAGTTCCCAGGTCAAGGAGAAAATATTGCAAGCAGCCAGAAAGAAACAGTTCAAGTATTGTGGAAACACAATCAGGATAACACAAGATTTAGCTGCTTCTACATTAAGGGACCGAAGGGCATGGAATATAATATTCTGGAGGTCAAAGGAGATAGGATTACAACCAAGAATCACCTACCCAGCAAAACTGAGTATAATCCTTCAGGGGAAAAAATGGTCATTCAGTGAAATAGAGGACTTTCAAGCATTTTTGATGAAAAGACCAGAGCTGAATAGAAAATTTGATTTTCAAATACAAGACTCAAGTGGAACATGAAGAGGTAAACAGGAAAGAGAAAATCATACGAGACTTATTAAGGTTGAACTGTTTACATTCCTACATGGAAAGATGACATTTGTAACTCATGAGACCTTTTTCAGTATTAGGGTAGTTGGAGGGGAAAAAGTTATATGTACATATATATATATAGATGTAGATAGAGGGTACAGGATGAGTTGAAAATGAAGGGGTCATATCTGGAGAATAAAATTAAGGGATGAGAGAGGATTATACTAGGAGAAGGAGAAAGGGAGAGGTAGAATGGGGTAAATTATCTCACAAAAAAAAAAACAAAAGGCTCTTACAGTGGAGGGGAAACAGGGGAAGGTGAGAGGGAATGAGTGAAATCTTATTCTCATAGGATTTGACTTAAGGAGGGAATAACATACACTCTCAATTGGGTATGGAAATCTGTCTTACCCTACAGGAAAATAGCGGGGAGGAAGGGGACAAGAGAGTAGGGGAATGATAGGAGGGCAGATTGGGAAAGGGGGCAATCAGAAGCAAATACTTCTGAGGAGGGACAGGGTCAAAAGAAACAATAGAATAAATGGGGGGGCAGGATAGGATTAAGGGAAATAGAGTTAGTTTTTCACAGTATGTCTTCTATGGAAGTGTTTTGCATAACTGCACATATAAAGCCTATATTTAGTTGCTTGCCTTATCAATGAGAGTGGGTGGGGAGGGAGGAAGGGAGAAAATTTGGAACCCAAAATTTTAAAAACACTTGTTTAAAAAAAATGTTTTCCCATGCAACTGGGAAAGAAATACAGGAAATGGGGTACAGAAATCCATCCTGCCCTACAGGAAAATTGAAGGGGAAGGGGATAAGAGAAGTGGGGGAGAGATAGAAGGGAAGGCAGACTAGGGGAAGGGGTATTCAGAATGCATGCCATCTTGGGGTGGGGGAGGGGCAAGATGGGGTGAAAATTTGGAACTCAAAATCTTGTGCAAGTAAATGTTTTGGGTTTTTTTTTTTTTTGGTTTTGTTTTGTTTTGTTTTTGGTGAAGTAATCGGGGTTAAGTGATTTGCCCAAGGTCACACAGCTAGTATGTGTCAAGTGTTCGGTCTGAGGCGAGATTTGAACTCAGGTCTTCCTGACTTCAGGGCCGGTGCTCTATCCACTGCACCACCTAGCTGCCCCGGAAGTAAATGTTGAAAACAAAAAAAAAACCAAACTATTTTTTTGTTGTTTTTTTTAATGGTAATTTTTATGGATGATATAAAAACTGTATGATTTTTAGTACTCTGTCCCCATTTCCCACCACTGTCATTGAAGAAGCAAAAAGGAGGTCAAGACAGGACTAAGAAACATTTACTGTTTTGTTTTTGTTGTTGTTGTTTGTTTTGTTTTGTTTAATGCATTACCACAACTGAACAGTTAGTTCATCGTAAAGTCATCAACCAGTTTGTTGATGTTAAGCGTCTCTATGCATACAGTGGCTGGTCCTCTTTTGCCAGGACCGTAGACTTGAGAATGGCAGCTAGATGTGAATAGGCAGGCTTTCTTTCTCAAGCACTGTACCCCAATGAACCACATCTATGACACAGTTGACTGAATAATACAAAGAGTATTCAAGATCTCACTATACTTGTTTGTTGATAGTGAAAAACCATTTGATTGGGTAGAGTGAAATGCCATAACAAGGGTTCTAATCCAGCAAGGCCCCCCCCATATGTAAAAATCATTCAAGTGTTCTTGAAATATAAAAGAGAAAACCTTTTTTTGTGTGATTATATTTATTACTTGAAGATTAAATCAATCTTTTTAACTTATTAGTATCATGATAAATTCAGCTGCAACTTACCTTATATGTGATCTGTCCCTTACTCTAGCAACAACTAGTTATATAACTTCCATTTTCTTGATTTCATAAGGATGTCAGTATTTATATGATTGTGTTATCTAGTACTACTTGTTGTTTATTGTTCAAGGATCTCATATTGGAATATCAACAGTTTAAAAAGTATAATTTGTAGCTCCTTCTGCATCTGATTTTTCCGTGGCCCTTGTACCACACAGGCCATTTGATGTTTTTCTTTGTAAAGGTCAAAGAATTTATTACCTATCTAGCAACCAGCCTATAAATGAACCTCTCTCTCTTTAGTTAACTGGTCTAGTCTTTACCCATTAGAGGCAGTCTGTTGTTGCCAGAACAACAGTGAAAGCCAATTCAGCTTGCTCAAGAACCTGTCACAATACATTTCTCTGACATAGTCAACATTGTCATCATGACATGAAGAGACAGTAAAGTAGGACTTTGTGGAAGATTGGTACATAAATAACTTTGAATCATTTTCTTCCCAAAATAGGCATTACTGTGAGTGAAAAATAGTTTATGCACAATTTATCATACTGACCAGTGAAATTGATTCAGATCTCATTGACGTCTAAAATATTTGCTAAACATTTTTCAATGTAACAATAATAATTGACATTTATATAAGGGGCTTTAAAGTTTGCAAAGCATTTTACATACATTTTCTTATTTGAGCCTCACAATAGCCCTGTGAGGTAGGTGCTATAGGTATTTTTAATCCTGTTTTACAGATGAAGAAACTAAGGTTTAGAAAGTTTGTGATGTACATACAACCAGTAATAGTTAGAGGTGGGATTCAAACAGGTCTTCTCTATTCCAAATGCAGCTCGGTTTCTACCAAGGGAAGCTGCTAAATAGACCTGTATTTTGCCTTTAGAATGTTTCTTTCTACTATGTTTATTGTACTATGTTTATGTGCATTATATTTTATGCACATAAAAAGGTACAGTGCATTCTCCAGTATGAATTTCCCGCAGTAGTTACTTAAATTCAGTTGTCTGAAGAGCAATGGGTGAAATATTGGGAGTTTCTGTGGAGAGGATTTTGCAGGGTCCAAATACACCCTGAGCCTTCAGTGAAAAATCTTGTTATTTCTTTGTGTTTTCAAGTACTACAAAAGCTCCCTAAAGTCTTTGGGTCATGAGCTACAAGCACTTTTAGTTTCTCAAGCTGATATTATGTATAAATGTTTGCATGGGGAAAAGCTGAAGGTTGACATGAGAAAGAAAAGGGAGATAAGACAGAAAAGCATTTCTGATAACCTTGTAGAGGGATATGAAGAAAAGGTGAAGTTTGAGATTGGGAATTTTTTAAAAAATATCAATTCTATTCTGAGATTAAAGATTGAAGTAATTCCCTACGAAAAACTTGTCTGTGAGAGTATTAATTAACATCTTAAATGTAAAGGTTACTTATACCAAAATCTCTCTCTCTTTTTCCCCCCTTATAGAGAGGATCTGACGAACTTCTTTCAGGCAGTGTACTCAGTAGCCCAAACTCTAATATGAGCAGCATGGTAGTTACTGGTAAGTGATAAAAATACTCACTTTCAAGATTGTTTGCTATATAGTGGGGACTGGAATTTAAACTAATCAAGAATAATTTATCAGTGCAATTTGTTTTAAAATTTAAAACATTTCAACCAAATTGTATTGAGTGTGTATTATGAGAAGAAATTATTTATTGAATGTAGTAGTCATGTAACTTTAGGATTGAGAAGTCCTTAAAAATATATTGTTACCATAGCTCTAAGTCTTCAAGACCCAGCTGAGATTTCATCTTTTAACTTAATTCTACAGTTTCTCTTCCATGTTCTCTTCTTTCCACTTTCAAAGCCACCACGTTTCACTTAAACTTCTGTATTAGTTGTTTTTTTTTTTTTTTTTTTTTTTTGGCTAGACAGTGGGGGACTTGCCCACGGTCAGCTAGTAAGCGTCAAGTGTCTAAGGCCAGTTTTGAATTCAGGTCCTCCTGAAACCAGGGCCAGTGCTCTATCCGCTGGGTCTTGGGTTTGTGGTTTTGTTTTGTTTTGTTTTGTTTTGTTTTTGGTAAGGCAAGTCGGGGTTAAGTGACTTGCCCAGGATCTGAGGCTGGACTTGAACTGAGGTCCTCCTGACTCCAGGGCTGGTGCCACTGTGCCACCGAGCTACCCCTGTAATCTTTTCTTAATTAGCCTGCCTACTTCAAAGTTCTTCCTTCTCCGTTCAGTCCTCCACACATAGCAAAATCGTCTTTCTAAAGCACAGTTATCGCTATGCCACTCTCCTGCTTAAATACCTTTCGTGGTGGGTGTTGCCAGTTGGATAAAATGTAAACTTCTTAGTATGACATTTTAGGTCCTCCACTAGCTCCCCTCTCCTGCCATGTGCCCCCCCCTCCAAGTCTTATTTGATAGTACTCCTCTTCAGAAACTCTACATTCTGTCTGAACTGGACTACTAATTGATTCCATAACTTAGAACCAACTCCCATCATGATACTTTCGCCCCTGAAATGTTTCCTTAATTTTCATGACTGTCTTAGAAAGTTTGTTTTCTTTAAAATCCTAGCTCAGGGTTTACCTCCTCTGTGTAATTTTGCTTGATCTCTCCTGTTAGTGTTTTCTCCCTTCTCCTTATTTTTCTTGTTCTTTACTAATTTGTATATATTTTGTGTGTTTCCAAAATAATGTAAGCTCCTTAATGGTTCACTGAACTATTTCTTATGTCTTTGTATTTTCTCTGCCTGGCTTAGTACCTTGCCCCTAATACATATTGAATTGAGTTGAAACTCCTGTCCATACTCATCTTTCCCTTTATTTCTACCACACCAGTAAGCCCTTGAGTATGTACTGACTTGTATTCTTAATTGCTGCTTTTGACATAATCAGATTATTAACTCCCTGGGTACAGTGACTCTGTGTATGGCCCTAGCTATTGTTATGTTTATTGGTATGAGGGACACAAGAGACCCTCTGATTTCACCACTGTGGTATAGGAACTCTCAATTTGGCTCTTACTCCTACTGATGCAGATTAGCAGTGCATTAGTAGTCCCTGGTCTTTTTGTTCTTCTAAAGAATCATTTTATGGTTTGAGAGATTAAATGCCTTTTGCAGGGTCACTCAGCTACTGTGTGTTAAAAGCAGGGCATGAGCTCAGGTCCTTCTATTTCTGAGGTCACCCTAGTTATCACTGCTTCTGACTAAATTCATAGAAGGCTTTTAATAAATGCCTTTTGAAAGCTTTATGAGTTTTTTTTCCCCCCTCTGAGGCACTTGGGGTTAAGTGACTTGCCCAGGGTCACAAAGCTAGTGTCTGGGGCTTGCTTTGAACTCAGGTCCTGCTGACTCTAGGGCTTCATCAGTTTTTTAAGTTATCTAATCCCTTCTAAGAATTGAGCTTTTGGTCAGCTGCCTTTTTTTTTTTAAAGGGGAAACTATAAATGGCACAAATCGTGATATGCTACAGTTCGGTAAGCATTTATCACAAGTATGTGCCAAGCACAAGGCAGTGATACAAAAACAAAAAATGAGACAGTCTTTGTTAGGAAGTCTATGTTGTACTAGGAGTGGTTCAAAATGTATATAAGCTATTGGCAACTGGAGATAATTCACAATCACCTGTTATAATAAGTTGAATCTGAAGCCAAGTCTTAAAAGGCATTTAGAATTTCAAGAAAACAGGGAGGAGAAAAAAGATTCTAGGTCTGAGGGAAAGCCTGTGGAAAGGTATGGAAGTGGGAAATGGGATACTGTCTATGGGGAGCCCCAAGTAGTCCAGTTTGGTTGTATGGATAAATACGTTAGAGATTAATATGAAACAGGCCTAGAAAGTTAGGCCAAAATATAAAAGCCCTTAAAGACTAAATACAGAGAAGTTTACATTTTATCTTAGAAGCACTAGGTATTCTTAAGTTCCTTGAAATTTTCAAGAGGTAAGTTAAACCTGTGGTTCTGAGCTGTGGTTAGACTTGTGCTTTAGAAAAAGAAATTTTGCAACTGTATGTAGCATGTAATAAAGAGGTATGGGACTTGACCTGATTGGTGTTATCATGAAGAAAACAAGCATAGAGTACCCTGGGCAGAACCTTGAAACAAACCCACAAATGGGGGCGAGGCATAGTTAATTGATCTAGTAGGTGATACTGAGACTTACAAGACAGACATATAGGAGGAAAATGGAATCATGTCAGAAATATCCATGGAGTATAGTTTTCAGAAGGTGGGAGTGATTAGTAGTTCTGGGAGCTGTAGTGAGGTTAAGAAAGATCAGGTGTGAAAAAAAGATGTTTGGGATTTAGTCATTTAACATTTATTAATCATCTGCTATATGCCAGGTACTATGCCAAGCACTGAGGTTACAAATAAGAAAAAAAAAGACAGTTCCTGCCTTCATTAGTATATGCAAAGCACAGAGATACAAAGGTAAAAATTGTACTCAAGGAGCTTATCTAATGAGGAAAGACACCACACAAAAGGTACCCAATGCCAATTCTGAGGATTCTATATTTGATTGTAGAGGTAATAAGGAACCCCTGGAGTTTATTGAGTGGGGGTCAGGGATGGTGCCACAATCAGATCTGCACTTCAGCCTTCCTCATCCTGGAGAAAAACATTTTATTTTCCAACTTTGCTACTGACTGCCTATGTGATATGATAAATCACTTAATTTCTCTGGATGGCAGTTGGAAAATGGGGTTAACACAACTTAAAGTACTTATCTCATAGGGTTGTAGAAAGGGAAACAACTTTTAAAGTTGCTATTGAAATATAATTTCTACACATTAATTTATATAGTACTTAAGGTACAATATAAATAGTGGTAATTACTTTTAGTTCAGAATTCTCTGACCTAAGACAAAAAAAAAATTAAGTTCTAATTCTACTGGAGATTATATTTTAAATGCTATTTCTGTACTTGTCTGAAATAATCTTTTGGAAAAAATGAAAAGATGTGGGTTACATGAAAAATATAGTTTATTAAATTTGGAACTTATTGAATGTCTGGATCCAAAGAGTTCCATTAATTATTTGGTGTCAACTGAGAAGGAGGACTCTGTAGGACTATCTCAGGGATCTATGCTGGGCTTGTACCATTTTAACATTTTTATCGATGTCTTGAATAAATGCTTCTCAAGACACAAAACTAGAAGGTATTGCTAACATGTTGGATTTAGGTAAGACAAGCTAAAATTTTAGGCTAATTATGTTATGATGAAATGTAATATGTATTAATGTAAAAGTCTTTCATTTGGGTTTTAATAAATTCGTTTCACAATACAAGGCTTGGGGAAGACTTGGCTGGCCAGAAGTTCATTTTTGTGGACTGCAAGCTCAGTATAAGCCTTTCCATTTTAGTGGACTGTGAACCATTTGAGTCAGCAATGTTAAGGCAGACAAAAATGTTATTGTTGGATTACATTAAGGAATTCTTTAAATATAGAATTAAGGAGGTGATATTCCTCTTGACCTCTACCACGTGCAGATGACATATGAAATATTAAGTTCAGTTCTGGGCATCACATTTTAAGAATGAAATTGATAAACTAGATTCCGTCGTACAAAGGAAGGCAGTCAGGATGGTGAAGGGATTTGAGACCATGCCATATGAGACTAATTTTAAGGACTGGGGATGTTTAGCTTGAAGGAGATAGGACTTAGATGGAACATGACAGCTGTCTTCAGTTATTTGAAAGGTTGTCACGTAGAAGAAGATTGGAATTGTATTCTGTTTGGCTTTAGAGGGCAGAAGGTAGGAAAACTGAGTAGAAGCTGCAAATTTCATGTGACCTAGTTTTCCCTTAGAAGTGATCTATCAACCACCACCACTACTTAACTCTTTTTCCTCTTGCCCTTTCAGGATGATCTTTGACTATCAGCTTCTATGGTACAAGCACTTGTTTCTCCTTTAAGGCAGTTCATCTTTTTCTCTTTGGGAGGAGCCTTTTATGTTTTCCTGCTCTTTCTTTCTTTTGATGTTCATCAAATGTTAAGTGACCTAGAAGAAGTATTTGTATAGTTTATCTGTGAAGGATTATGGGAGGACATGCACAAAAATCACATGATAGGGATCACAGATAAGTTGTGATCTGTACCATTGTAGTGCATATCAACATGGATGAGATCACATGTCCATTGAAATATAACTTGGCAACAATGTACAGTATAGATTTGATGGAGGGAGGTCCTTTGAAGCAGGGCATATGTAGGAGAAATGTCCATCGGAAGATGGAATAAAGATGAGAATGAGCACAAGTTAACTAGCAGAAGTGACAGACCTTTGAGACTGGCAGGAACAAGGAAGAATATCATAGAGCAGTATTTCCTTTAATTTTTTCAAATTATAGGTGGATAACCATGCGGTATGAACAAGACCATGAAGCCTGAGTATGCATGAGCTAAATTGCATTGCAGTAAAAATTTTCTAGAAAGCAATTCTGACATTAAATAATAGACATAATTATTGTTATGCTGCATAGTAATTGAGCATAAGTGACTATGATTAGAATTTTTTGAACAACCAAATATTTGTGACATGAGCTGGGGCTGGGGGGGGCGGCGGGGGGAGAGGAATATACTGGACAGGGCAAAAAACTCTTCATCTTCCTTTGAAGACCTTTGAAACGTGAGCAAAGCCACATTTCTTTACACGTTTAGGGGGTTTCCGTTATCCCAAGCTTATGGGGACAAAAACAAGCCCAACACATGAAAAGAGAGGGTCTTTTATAAACATAGTGTCAAACTCAAATTGGAAACAAGGGCCACTAATCCATACAGAAAAATTCCTGTAAGCTATATGTTGATTTAGTTTTAAATGTAATGTTACATATTTTTATTTATTTAAAATATTTCCCAATTATGTTTTAATCTGGTTGGGGCTACACTAAGGAGTACCTGTGGGCCATGTGTTTGATACTTCTTTTCTGTGGTATGATCATTATGTTGGAGTGATGAAGTGACCCAGTTTTTTGTGACAGAAAGGAAGTCTTTTAAAACTGCACCTAATACAACTTAATAAAAAAAAAATCATGAATGAATAAAAAGTATTTATAAAGAGTTTACTATATCAGGATCTGTGTTAAGCACTGGAGATAGAAGTAGAAAAAACAAGACAGTCCCTGCCTTTGAGGAGCCTGTATTGTAGTGGAAAAAGACAGTATACAATTGAATGGTAGCTTTTGAAGGTTCTTTGAGTAGCAAAGTCACAGGGATAAGTTAAATCATAGAGCATTTGATTGGCATACCATTTCTAGTAATGGTAATGTTGATTTAATTGTAGCTCTTTAGAAAATTGGTGGGAAGAGTAGGGGTATTATGGCAGTGATATGGCTTGAAAATGGCTAGGAAACAGCAGTGTTGGGATCTCGGTTGAGCTATAAAGTATGAAGGATCACTGACCACAAGCCAAATAATACCAGGCATATGGTGGAGTGCCGAGTTGGCAGTAGAGTCTTGAATGTAGGAGCATGGCAGAAGATAGGAGAGGAACAGCAGTGTGGAATTCTAGGTCAAGATAAGCCTGGATCAGAAAGCCTGGGTTTTTCAGGGTATTTGGTGGAATGACACTATTAATTTTTTTTTAGTGAGAGCAATGCACCTGAATATGCACATTGTTCTTTACAAATTTTGGTTCGGCATTTTATGATATAGCGATTTGAGCATCTGATTCCAAGATCAGCTTACTTTGATATTTGTTTTTATGTTTGTTGTAACTGAGAAAGATCTGTAGATCCAAATGGAAACAGTGCATTGTTGGCTGTGCTTACTATAGTCATAGTACTCTTTTTTTTTAGCCCCACTCTTACCCCTTCAATTATGGAAAAGTTTTTGTTGCAGTTGGGCTAGCAAATTACCATCCTACTTCTTGATGTTGATTAATTGTTCTTGCAGTGGCAAAGAAGATGGTAATATCCCTTCTTCAATGTCATTTTCACTGATGAAATCGTATCCATTTCTGATATCAAATTAATTGACAGCACCATGGACTGTTGTGGCAGGAACTTTGTTTTTTAAGTCTTCAATAACTGTGGCTGAAGGAACATTTTCCAGGAAGCATCTCCAAAAAGGTTGCTTCCCAAAATGATGGTTGTGCACACTGTGATGGAAGCATCAATATTCCAAAGACCTTGGGCTATTTGAAGGGGAGAGGGTGATTAAGGTGGTGGTGGATATGGCTGGTCCCTTCTTCTTGGAGATATTTCTTCCCCAAATAATGTCTGAGGGTTTGGCTGCAAACAAGATTGGTGGTCTGGGTGGTCATGGTGCTGCCACTCCCAGGACACTTATACTTCTGCCTATTGGTGGCAGCTGGTCAGCAGTTTTTGCTTGTAGTGATGGGGAAGGTGGGTCCCATTTCCACAATAATTTCTTTTGTCAATAATGGCTGTGGGTATTGGACTAGAAGCAGATTTGGTAGCTTGGAGGTTTAGGGTCCTGGATTGTCTCCTTAAAGGGATAAAAGAGGCCTTTTCTACTCCCTCCAGCTAGTAATGCCTTCCCTTCCCTTCCCTTCCCTCAGTCACCTTGTAGCTATTTTGTCTGTACCACTAAATGTACATGTTGTATCCCCTGACTGGTTCATAAGCTCCTGGAGGGCAAGTATTGTTTAGTTTTTGTTCAGCATGGTAGGTTTCTATAGAAGTGTAGTGAGAAATGATACTGGAAAGCCATAGAGGTTTCGTATCCCCATGATATAACCCTAACCCACCCTATTAGAGCAAAGGTTCTTACAAATCTAGTTATATTGAGGGGGAAGAAGAGAGGGTAAGTTTGTCTGGGGCTGGATCATGGAAGACCTTGAAGGCCAGGATAAGAAACTTGGACTTCGTTTGTTAGGAAGTGATTAATTACTAAAGTACGTAGCTCAGTGATTCCCATTCTTTTTAATATAAAAATTTCATGGACCCTCTGTTTCTCAGCTCACAATATTATTTGATTGAAAAATTACATATGAAAAAGTTACTCTGAATTTAGTAGTGCTTTTAAATAATTTTTATTCTGTTAAGTTCAGCAGATTCCCATGTGTTCAAAAAACTAGTAATACATATATGTACAAGATATTATTCAATCTGCAAAGACTTGGTTGCTTATTTATGATTTTCATACAACTTAGAAGTCCTCTTGAAATAACCCTCTGGTCCTCAGGTTTGGAACTGTTTAGCCTATGATATTTTTTGAATGGAATAATGAATGAGTATGACCTTAAGGATAGAGTCTATCTTTCCAAGCAAGTGAATTATTAATTTAAACATTTTCTGTTTGCCTTCTTCTGACTTGGTATTTTGAACAACTTTCACCTATTTCAGTCTCAAGGGAAAGGAAGTTTTATGAGGTAGAAAAACGTTGGAGTCAGAGTCAGAGGAACTAGGTTCAAATCACAGCCAAAATCCACCAGTATTTATTAAATTACCTACTATGTGCCAAGTAACAAAGATTCTAAGATAAATGAAGCAGTCCCAGCTGTCATGGAGCAGCTTATATTCTGCTGGAGAGAGGAGTGAGTGTGAGAGAGAGAGAGAGAGTGTGTGTGTGTGTGTGTGTGTGCGCTTTATATATGTATGTATTTGTGTATGTATGCACACATAATAATGTAAAAATAAATATAAGATAATTTAGGGACAGAAGGCACTAGCAGTTGGGTAGAATCAAGAAATGCTTCATGGAGAAAGTGGTGCTTGAATAAGCGTTTAGAGATAATATATTTTCCCTTAAGGACTACTTTGGCTGCATCCCAAACATGTTGATATGTTGTCTAATTGTTGTCTTTATTGTTAGTGAAATTATAGATCATTTCTTGTTGTTTGTCCTTCGTTTTTGAAGAGGACCAATGACATCGTGGGTAATATCTTCACTTGTGCTTGAATTGGAGTTAGAGTTGTGCAAGGTTGCCAGACTCATTCTCTTCCAGAGACATCAGAGTCCATTGGAAAAACAAAAGTCAAGACGACTGGCAATGGATCATTTCTAAGATTTGATTTTTTTTACCTACATATTCTTTAAGATTGAGTTATTTAGTCTCTAATTTTTTATTGTTTCACCTGTGATTTATTAAATACAATTTTTGTTATGTTGTGTTCTCTAAAAGATGTATGATTCATGTTTTTCTGTATTTGTTTATGAGGTTTTAATTATATTTATGAGGTTTATGAGGTTGTTTATGAGGTATTAATGATTACATTTCAGTTAGATTCAGACCTCCCTGGTTTGCTCTGGAACTGGGCAGTAAATGACGAGGCTGTCAGTTGGAACCTATTTCCCCATCCTGCAAAAGGTTGAGGATCACCCTTTATGAGTCTGGGACCTCCTCTTGTCTTAATACACGGCTTCAGTCTATGTTAGTTTTTATATGCTAAAATGCCCCACCTAGTACACTCCTGGCCAGATCCTATCCCTGAACTTGACTGGAGTTATAACTGATTTTTTTCCTTGAATTTCCTGATCAGTGCATTTTCCTTGGATTTCCTTATCTAGTGCATTTTCTAGATCTTTGTGGTGGAGTTGTGTTCGGGGAGCTCAGCTATATTACTTGCCTTGCCTTTTTGCAGTTTTAATATCTAGCTCAATTCCTGGAAAATATTTCTTAATAAAAAGCTTTTTGATTTATTGGTGGTGAAAGATTAGAGCTTCAGAGAGAAAACTTCACAATATGGAGAGCTCACAGTCATCTAAGGCACAAAAGTTACTATGACTTAGTGGATCAAGTGATGGACTTAAAAGCAGCAAGATAGACACTAACTGAGTTACCCTATTCAAGTCACTCTCAGCTTTATTTTTCTTATCTGTAAAAAAGGGATAATAATAGAGCCTACCTTGTGGAGTTATTGTTAGGATCAAATGGGATAACATATATAAAGTACTTTGCAGATCTTAAGGTGCTATGTAAACATTAACTATTTCTGTAACTATTACTAAAAAACATTAACTATTTCTGTAACTATTACTAAAACATTAACTAATACTATCTGCATAATGAGCATTGAATGCATGGTAACAGCAACAGTAACAACACAGTTAGTCTTTATAAAACATTTTCAGGTTTGTAAAGCACTTTCAAATATCTCATTTGATTATCACAACAACCAGGGTAGTAAGTGCCTGTATTACTGATGAGGATACTGAGTCAGACAAGTTAAATGATTTGCCTAGGATCACACAAGCAGTGAGTGTTTGAGGCCAGATTTGAACTCAGGTCTTCCTAATTTTAGTTCCAGCACTTTATCCACTTAACTATCCAGATGCCTAAGTAGCTAAAGTACTTAGTTACTCCCTTTGGAGATCACCAAGTTAGTGTTTAGGGAGAAGAGGCCCCAGGACAGAGCCTTGAAGGACATTCATAGTTAAAAGGTATATTAATTTGATGATTCAGGATTGTTGTTAGGGAAGACCAAATATCCAGCAAGAAAGGATGGTCAGCAATGTCATATATTGCTGAGGTCAAGAATGAATGAATAAATGAAAAAAATACTTGATAAGCACTTTGTGTGACAATTTGTGTATTGTGTGAATAAGTATTGAGATTATACATATAAATATAAAAGCCAGGCTATCTCTGGTTTCAAAGAGATACCTAAGTTCAAAGATACCCTAAGAGGAGAAGATCCATATATGAGAGTGGTGGTTTAAGAAATCACAGGGATGGGTAAGTGGAATCATAGGGCAATCTGACTCTTTTCCTGGAAAGATGGTGTTGATTCAATTAATGTTTTTGGATCTCAAAATGGAAAGAGTGGGCGAGGGGAGAATTTACACTTAACGTATGGCAGAATGGTGACCGGAGTGAAAAAGGTGAGGACTGAGAAAAAGATCATTAGATTTGGCAGTTAAGAGATCATTGACGACTTTAGAGAGAGCAATTTCAGTTGAGTGGTTAGAAGCCAAGTTGAAAAGTTTATAAAGTGAGAGGGGTGGAAGTGGGTGCAATGGGTGTAAACAGCTATTCTACTTGATTTGGTTGAGGAAAAGAGAAGTATGAGGCCAGTATTAGTTCCTCTGGGTCATAAGACTTAAATTAATTAAGGGCAAATAGTTACTCTCTTAAGTTTCTTATTTTGGATTGAGTGTCAGTTCCCCATCAGCCATTTTTATTTTGTTCTTCACAGTCCAGCAGTCATTCTCCTTGGCATACAAAATGAAGCAAAATAGTAATTGAATATTTCTGCCTCCTGTTGATGGTTATTGTCTGTCTTACTCTGAGTGGTGGTCCTGTCCCCTTCTGGATCTTTCTTCTTTTTTTGTTGTCTTTTTCTTGCCTTACAAGTCTCAACTCATTGAAGTGAGTTTTGTTTGCTTTTGTTTTTAAGAGTATGGAGGAGAATGGGGCTTGTTTGCAGGCAACATAGAAGAAATCAGTATATGGGGAAATGTTGAATGTTAAAGAGGTAAGATTAGAGAGCTGTGCCGCAGACTGCTTGTATAAAATTGAGTAAATCATCTAACCTCTCTGGGGCTCAGTTTCCTGATCTGTAAAATGAGGGATTTGGACTAGATGGCCTCTAGGGTGCCTTCACCTGTATAAAGTTTTGATTTTAAGTGCTATCATCCTTTAGCTCATCTTTCTTTTATGCTTCCTAAGATCTTTTTGAATTCCTCACCTTATTTTTTGTTTACTCGTTCTCTCCCCTTGTCATTTCTTTCATTCATTAGAATCCATAAGCCCTTGCTTAGTGTTAGACTTTGTCAAAATAATGGGATTTTGGGGGAGTTTTGGAGGAATAAATAAGGGGTAGAGGGAGGAAAGAGGGAAGAAATTCACATGTTGAAAAAAAAATGGAATGGAGATTAAGAAAAAAAGAAACTAATATAGCTATGGCTTCCTGAACTCTTCTTTTTTATTACTTACCACCTTAATTCAGACCCTCATTACCTCTTGCTTATGTTATTACACTGGTTTCTTCCTGCTTTAAGTCTCTCCCTACTCCAATCTGTCTTCCATTCTGCTGCCAAAGTGATTTTCTTTAAACCTAGATCTGACTGTCATTCTTCTAATGAGCAAATTCCAGTATCTTCTTTTGCCTCCAGAATCAAATATTAACTCTGTTGAGTTTTCGGAATCCTTCATAACCCTGATGACACAACCTATCTTTCTAGTTTCGTTGTACTTTATTCTCATAGCACTCTGGGTGTCATACAGACTGCCTTCCACTTTTCTTGTTCATGCCTTTGCACTGGCTATCACCTGTGCTTGGAATACATTCCTTCCTGACCTCTACCTCATAGAACTCTTTTCTTCTTTCAAGACCCAGTGTAAAGCACCACTTTCTACATCATGACTTTTCTGATCTCCTCAAGCTTCCAGTCCCCTCAATCCCAAACTTGTCATTGAGTCTTTTTGGTCATGTCGGACTCTTGGTGACCCCATTTGGGGTTTTCTTGACAGAGATACTGGAGTGGTTTGCCTTCCTTCTCCAGCTCATTTTACAGATGAGGAATCTGAGGCAAACAGGGTTTAAGTGACTTGTCCAAGGTCACACAGTTTAGTCCCTGTCTGAGGCCAGATATGAATTCAGATCTTCCTGACTCTAGGCCTGGAGCTCTATCCACTGTACCATCTAGCTACCCAAACTACAATAGTAATTAAAAATTATAATTTCAAATTCTTTTGTAATAAAAAATATTCATTTTCCTCATCTGTGAAATGGGGTAAGAATAGCACCTGCCTTCTCCAGAGTTGTTGTAAAGATCAAATGAGATAACTTGTTAAATGCATCACAAATTGTAAAGTACTATATGAATACTAGCTATTTTCATTGTTACTATTTTTATCCTTATTTATTTTGTTTATGCTTACATATGTGACATCTTGCCCCGTTGAACTGTAAGTTTCTTGGGAGTAGGGATTATTTAATTTATTGTATTTATATTCCTAGCACCTAGTATAGTCAGTGCAACATAGTAGGCTCTTCTTTCTGATTAAAAAAAAAAAACTACTTGGAAGCATTCAGAATGCTGACAAAATAGCTGTTTTTTGTTGCAATTAATTTTTTCATGTCCTACATCACAACTGAAGATGATTGTGAACTACATCCCCATGTGATAAATTTGTACTGAGCACCAGGAAGAACTTTTCCATGTCAATTTGTAATCCATATACTGTAGCAGAGAAGGTTATTTGGCTTTTGAAAATACCACTAAAGGACAGGGCTTCTAAAGACGTATTATGTAGTATGTTAACTTTTTTTTTTTAAAGACTCTGTATAGTTTACAAATAAATATTACACAGTCCTACATTTCAATATTTTTTTCTTTAAAGGGTGTGAGTTGTTCTGAGGTACCACCTCACACCTATCAGATTGGCTAACATGACAGAAAAGGAAAATGATAAATGCTGGAGGGGATATAGAAAAATAGGTTAATTTTAGTGCACTATTGGTAGAGTTGTACACTGACCCAGTCATTCTGGAGAGCAGTCTGGAACTGTCTCAGGAGGCTATAAAACTGTGCCCTCTATATTGTGAAATAAATGTTCAGTTAACTGAATATTCTGTAATTGCAACAAAAAAATGCAGCTACTTTGTCAGTCTTCTGAATGCTTCTAAGTAGTTTTTGTTTCCAGTGAGAGAATTTTAAAAAAAAATTGACTCAGCAGTACTACAAGAATGAAGGACAAACAATAACCATTATTAGCTCTGTATCCCAAAGAGGTCAAAGGAAGCTTATGCAAAATGGAGTGAGCAGAACCAGGAGATCAGTGTATGCAGTAGCAGCAATTTTGTAAAGATGATCAACTGTGAAAGACTTAGCTATTCTGATCAACACAGTGATCCAAGACAGTTCTTGGGGCAAATAGGTGGCACAGTGGATAACATTGGCCCTGGAATTCAAATCAAGCATCAGATATTTAACTAGCTGTATGACTGGTTGGGAAGTCACTTAACTCCATTACCTCAAAAAACAAAACAACAAACAAAAAAGCCAGACAGTTCTGAAGGACTCAAGCTGAAAATTGCAATCCATTTTTAGAGAGAACCATTGAACTCTGAGTGCACATTGAAGTATACTTTTTTCACTATTTTTCTTGCCTTTTTTTTTTTTTTTTTGCAACATGGCTAGTATGGAAATATATTTTGCATGATTTCACATGTGTAATTGGTGTCATCTTGCTTGTCTTCTCAGTGAGTGGGGAAGGAATGAAGAGAGGGAGAGAATTTGGAAGTCAAAATTTTTTTGATGTTAAAATTTTTTTTTCAGAAGGAGTAAGTTGTGTATGGAGCAGAGGAAGAGTTAAAATGCTTTCTAGAAAAGAAAAAATTGCCCTAAAACCAGCTTTTTCATTGTCATCTACCTCATCCTACTTGTCATAGTCTTCCTCCTTTTTTCTTGTTCTCACCTTTGACAATTCCATTTTTTACCCATACCAGACTTTCTTTAGCCTAGTATGTAGCAGCATCTTTTTCATATTTTTCCCTTCAGTTTAGCTGCCTTTTTTCCCCTTAAAGTTGCATTACATCCGCAGTAGTGTTATTCCATAGTGCTACCAATTATTTTTCTCTAATACGAAGTCCAGGATGTTCCTCTTTGACTTTTGAATGATAATCAGGATATAATAAGAAGCTGAAAGAGACCTCTTCAGTGCATTGAGACCCATGAACCTTATTTTTGTTTTTCCTGTAGGTGTAATGCAGGTTTTTTGCTTCTTTTTACAACCCACCTTCCTGGCTTTTGCCATGTCCTCAGATTTACTTTACCCTTTACCAAACGTTATCTCCTACTCTTCTGATTTTTTTTTTTTTTAATAAAGTTCTGAGAAGTTCATTAAAGCATCTGGGTGCTTCTTTTTGTTTCTCTTGGCAGGTTTGAACAAAGGCATATGAAGATATTTTACCTCTCAGTTTCTTAGGATTACTTTTGCCCATTTTTTATTACTTTCCCTCAGTGCCACACAAAGTCAATGCCCATCCAGCTTTTATTGTCTCTGCTGAGCTCAGAGTACTGCATACAGTACAGAGTACTGTGAGAACAAGAACCAGATGTGGTTTTATCACTTTCTTCCTTCTGTAACTCCAACCATAGTGTAGTAGGCTTTTAATAAATGTTTGTTGATTGATTGATTATTTAGAATCCTGACAACTGAAAGGCTTACATCAGTAAATCATCCAGCATTTATTAAGTACCTGTTATATACTAGAGATTGTGCTAGGGGATGGGGATAAGAAAACAGAAGTGAAGCAGTTCTTCTCAAAGATTTTTTAAATTTTTATTTATTTTATTTTTTATGGGATAAGACAAGCATGTCCATAACCTAGTATAATAAAAAAAAGATTGTACATGAAACTGCAAATCAATATTATGTATAACTTGCTATTCCTTTTAAAGTTATCATGTAAATTTTTTTTTCTTCCTTTCCCTTCCACCCTAGAGATGGCTACCATAGACACAAATATGTCTATATATGTAAAATCATTCTATACATACTTCTATTCATTAGTTCTTCTCCTCTGGATTCAGATGGCTCTTCATATGTCCTTTATTTTTAATTTGGGTATTTATAATAGTCATAATGGCTTATTTGTTCAAAGCTGATCTTAGAACAGTATTGCAGTTACTGTATACAGCATTCCCCTGGTTTTGCTTATTTTACTCTTCATTATTACATGCAAGTCTTTCCATGTTTTTCTAAGATCATTGAGCTCATCATTTCTCATAGCACAGTAGTATTCCATCACAATCATATATCACAACTTGTTCAGCCATTCTCTAGTTGATGGGCATGCCCACAATTTCCAGTTCTTTACCACCACAAAGAGAGCTGCTGTTAACATTTTGGAATGTATAGGTTCTTTCCTTTTTGCTTAATCATCTTTGGAAATAGACCTAATAGTGGTATTGTTGGGTCAACAGGCATAGACAGTTCAGTTGGGTCAACAGGCATAAGCAGTATGTATAATAACTCTTTGGGCATAATTCCAGATTGCTCTCCAAAATGGTTGGATCAGTTCACGATTCCACCACCAATGAATTAATATTCTAGTTTTTCTACATCCCTTTTAATATTTGCTGCTTTCCCCTTCAATCATTTTAGTCAATATGATAGGCATAAAATGATATTTAAGGTTGTTTTAATTTGTATTTCTCTAATCAGTAACGATTTAGAGTTTTGGTTTTGTTTTTTTTTTTTTTGGCGAGGGTATTTTTCTTATGACTATAAGTTGTTTTGATTTCTTCATTGGAAAACTGCCTGTTTGTAATCTTTGACTGTTTATCAGTTTATCAAAGATCTTAATATTCTGACAAGGGAGGAAAACACGAACCTATATAACAGTATATGCAAATCAGATACAGTATGACCTGGTTGGAGAGTATGGCACTACCATCTGGATGGGGCCAGGAAAGTCTTCATGCAAAAGGCGATACTTGAGCTGAGTCTTGAAGGAAACTACACATTCCAAATAGTGGAGAAGAGGAGGGAAAATATTTCAGGTGTGGGGGACAGCTAGTTCAGAATCAGAAATAGAAAATGGAGTGGGTTTTTTGTTTTGTTTTTGTGAGATGCATCAAGAAATTCCGTTTGGCTAGACTATGTGGTGTGTAATAAGGCTGATAAAGGTAGTATGGGGCCAGGTTGTAAAGAACTTTAAGTGTAAAATAGGATTTTATCTTAGATGTAGTAGGTAGTCACTGGAATTTATTGACTAGGGAGTGAAATTGTCAGATTTAGGCTTTGGCAGATGTGTGGAGGGTGGATTGTAGTGGGGAAAAGTTTGAGGCAAAGTGACCAATTATATTATTGCAATAGTCCAAAAAAGAAGTGGTAAGGACCTGAACTAGGGTGGGGGCCAGATGAGTGGTTCAGCTACTCTCTACCACTACCTAATCTCCATAGCTTGCCTGCACCTGGGCACCTACACTCATTCCTTTCCAGCTATACAGTGCTGCCTGATGCCGTAGGATGACTCCACCCCTACGCTGAACCTCTGTGGTTGATAACCTACTGGTAACTGACAGTGATAACTTACTTGAACTCATTTGTCAGTGACTAAAATACTTCCTTCCCCAGCCAAGTGATTCTGAACCCTCAGTTGTCATTCAAATGCTGGTCTCCATTCTTCACTGCCCATTACCTTCTTCCTATCCCCCTCAACCCAATTCCAGCATTTCACTGTAGAGCTACTCTTCTGTTCCACTGTGTCAGGAATGCCTACTCCACGGGTTAAAAAACAACAACAACAACAACAAAAACTAGCTTTTATCTTCTTGTACTCACTGAGACTTGACTCGCTCTGATGAGACAATTTCTCTGGCTGGCTACTCCTTTTAACACTGGCTGTACCTTCATTCATACCCCTGATTCACTGATCATGGAAGGGAGTTGTAATACTCCTTATTCCACGTTGCAGCTTCCAGACTCTTCCTCTATCACCGTCACTTAGTAACCTCTCTTCCTTTGAGGTTCATACAGTTTGTTTTATCACTCAATAAAGATTCAGGTGGCTGTTATCTACCCACCTTCAAGACATTCTTCTTCCTGAGTTCAGTACCTAGTTCGCAGTCTTTCTTTCCTCTCCAGCTCCTGCCCTCGTTACTAGGGACTTGAACATATATATTAATACTCCCTCAAACACCCTTACCTCGTAGTTCCTCAACTTACTTATTTCCTTTGATCTGTATCTCCATCCCACCTCAACTACACATAGAAATGGTCATACCCTTATGAACTATAAAATTCCTTTATCTGATAACAACCTATTATCACTGCATTTTTCCCTTGCCCCTGCCACTCCAAAACTTATTCTTCATTCTTCACTCTTCAAACCTTAGTTCTTTCCCAGGCCAGCACTGGTTGCCCTGGCTGCACTCTTCTCTCTTCCCCATCTTGACTCCTTGGTAAGCCAGTTCAATCTTACTCTGTCTTTTTCTCTCAGTCCCTTACCCCTTATCCTATTACAAATCTTGCCCTGTATTACTCCCACCATCCACTGCCTTTGCTCCTATACTTGTGCTGTTGAATGAAGCTGGAAAAAGTCTTGAAACCTGGTGCTGATTGGATTCAGTACAAATTTATGTAACATAATCTCAACTGAGTTCACTGTAGTAAGATAATTCTTTTATACCTCTTTAAATGACTCTTATTTCTATCCCATTCACCATGACAATTCTTCCAGACTTTTCCATCCCTCCTCAAACCTTCCATGACTTCTTTTCCCCCACCTACTCAGTGAGAATTTCCCCTCGTTTCTTCATTAAAAAAAAGAAATTTGAAGCTTTTTTCGCCATGAATTCCCTTTTTTCCTTTCCTCATTTCACATCAGTAAGATGCCTTTTGCCACTTTTTCCTCCTTCATCTGTTTCACACAAGGAGATAGCATTTTCCTTCCGTAAGTGATCCCATTCTATCCTGTCTTCTCCAGGAGATTGCTCCTTTTATCATTCCTCTTCCTTTGTTTATATTCACTTTCTCCCTCTCTACTGGCTATTGCTTTACTATCTAGAAATATACTCATGTTTCTCTCATCCTCACATAATCCTCACTTGACCCATCCATCCTTGCTAGATTAGTCTATCTCTTCTCTCTTTTCTGACTAAACTTCTAGAGAAGACTCTCCATAATCAATGTTTCCACTTCTTTTTCTTCTCACTGCATTCTTAATTCTCTAAAATTTGGCTTCTGACCTCATCACTTAACTGATCAAACTCTCTTCGAAATTATCAATGGTCTCTTAATCACCGTATCTAATTGCCTTTTCTCAATCCTCATCAAATCCTTCTTGATATCTCTGCAACCTTTGACACTATCAAGGTACCCTCTTTTCTTTAATACTTCTCTCTAGGTTTTCCTGATATTACTCTGTCCTCATTCTCTTGCCTGTCTGACCACTCTTCAGTTTCATTTGCTGAATATTCATTCAGATAATATCCCTGGATGAATATTTACCATGTCTAAAACTGAACTCATTACCTTTTTCCCCATGTCTACCCCCTTTTCTTAACCTCCTTTTTATTATTGAGGGTACCATCATTTTCCCAGTCACCCAGGTTTGCAATTAGGTGTTATCCTTGACTTTTCATTTTCATCCTCCATCCAAGTCCTTTATTTTTTAACATCTTGTCGTGTATATTCCTTACTCTCCTCTGACACTGCTACCAACGTGGTCCAGACCTTCATCACCTCACTCCTAGTTATTGCAATAGACTAGTAGTTGGTCTTTCTGCCTCAAGTGTCCTCACTCCAGTCCATCTGCTACCCAGTTATTGCACTGATCTTTCTAAAGTACAAGTTTGACCATGTCAACCACACCCCCAACTCCTACTCAGTAAATTCCACTGCCTCCCTTATAACCTCTAGGATCAAATGTAAAATTCTCTGCTTGACTTTTAAAGCTCTCCATAATGTTGCCTTTTCCTCCTTTTCCATTTTCTTGTAAGTTTGGAAACTAATTGGTTATATAGGGTGAGTGAGAAGTAAATGAAAAGAGCATAAGATTTTATATTTAGAGCTAGAAGGGCCTTAAGGGTTATCTAGTCTGAATGACTTACTGAATGAGGCCTAGAGAGTTTATAATACTATAGTAATTGGGTAAAGCTAGAATTTGAATCCAGGTCTTTTGACTTTACATCCAGCATCCTTTTCATGTCCCATGTTGCTTCTCTAGGGTTTTGTGGGCATGTTTATTTTGGAACTTGTTCTTCTTTAAGAGTCTAGTGACAATTTCAGCAGCAGTTTATTTTATAAAATCAGTTTCCTGGGATTTTCTCAAGGTAAATATAGATTCATCTCAAACTTATACCAAAGTATTACATGGATAAGTACTATTCATAATGATGAAGAGGCATTGTGGAGATCTAGACATCAAACACTAGAAATTAACGAAAAGGTTCTGTATAGTTTTAATATTAAATGCATTTTTATTACATTCTCATTCTTTGAAAAATGGTAGTGTATGTATGAAGTATTTCTTAACCTGGTGTTAACCAGAATATTAATCAATACTTAAAAAAATTTAATTTAAGCTAGTCAACTGGAAAGTCAAATACTGAAGCTGAAGCTTAAATACTTTGGCCACATAATGAGAAGATGGGGCTCATTGGAAAAGTCTCTGATGTTGGGAAAGATTGAAGGCAAAAGGAAAAGGTGATGGCAGAAGATGAGATGGATAGGTACTGTCATGGAAACAACAAACATGAACTTGGACAATTTTTGAGAGGTAATGAAGGATAGAAGAGCTTGGTATGCTGTAGTCCATGGGGTTATGAAGAGTTGGGCATGAATGAGTAATGGCAACAAACCAGAATATTACATTATCCTGAACAATTCCTTAACTATTTCACATATTTCACTATTAGTGCATGTCAAGAGTTGGCAACAGATTCATCATCAGCCCTGTAACTACTGCTCTGAATGTACCACAAGGCTTTGTTGCTGAACTTTTTCTCTTTTCTCTCTACACTCTCTAATTTGGTCACCTCATCTTTAGGAGGGTGAAGAAGTGTGTATGTGAGAGACATCCATTTATAGGACTTCTTTAAAGGTTATTTATTAGGAAATCAGAAGGTTACGTTGAATTCCGTAGTCAAATCTTGGCTGTTCAGCTACTCTCTTGGCTAATGAGTTATAGACCAATTTCCACACTTCAGTAAACACGCATTATTTAAGCACTTACAGTGTACATATACAAGGCCACTATAGACCGATATCCTTGAGAACAGGGACAGTCTTTTCCTTGGATTTTTATCTCCAGCACTTAGCACAGATCCTGACACAAAGTAGGTGGTTAATAAAGAGACAGTTTAGATGAAATAATTCCTGCCTTCGTGATGCTCACTGTCTATGAGGGCATTCAGACTCAAAGGTAGATAACTCAGATACACTATATGTCTACCAGACAGGTACAAAACAGCCGTGTGAAGTTTGAACATAAGCTTTACTGACCAGAACGCATTAGGGAAGGATTCATGAAGGTGAGAGATGTTAGAGGTAGAAATGTAAAATGTTGCCATTTTCCAGTTGGCTTTTAAAACTATGTAAGGCTGTTCCTGTGGTCATTGTAATGTCTTACCCCTTCCTACCTTCCATATATATTTCACAATCCAGTGACACTGTCCTCTTTGTTACACCTTAATGTCCAGATTCTTTATTTTCATTGATTATATCCCCTACCTGGAATTCTTTCCATCCTCATCTCCATGTGGCTTTCTTGGAGTCTCAACTAAAATCTCACCTCCTGCATGAACCCGTTCTTGGTGTCTTTAATAGTAGTGCCTTTCTTCTGTAGTTACCTTCAGTTTATGTTGCATATATCTTGATTATGCATAGTTGTTTTCATGTTGTCGTTCCCATTAGATTTTAAGCTACTTGAGGGCAAGGAATGTTTTTTCATTGTATCAAAAGCATTTAAAACAGTACCTGTTGTATAGTGGGTGCTTAATAAATGCTTGTTGATTTGACTGATAGGGAGAATGAGCCCTCAAGGATAATACCAAGATTTCAGACTGAAAGATGGTAGTACACTTATTTTGTGTGTGTGTGTATAAATCAGTAGAGTGGTCAGTCTAGGGGAGAGCAAATGATTTCTGTTTTGGACATACTGAGTTTGAGATTACTGCAGTACATCTAGTACATATGTCCAAGAAATGATTAGTGATATGGAACAGGAGCTCAGAGAGATTAAGATTTACAGTTCTCTGCATAGAGATCAATAATTGAAATCATTGGAAAAGTTGAGGTGACCAAGTAAGAGAGTATAGAGAGAAAAGGCTCCAGGACAAAGCCTTGTGGTACATTCATAGTTAGTGGTTGTGACAGGGCTGATGATGCATCTTGTTGCCAACTCTTGACATTTCTTCCTTCACAATCTACCTTTTATATGTTCCCTTCTCTCCATTTAACATAGCTGCTTCCTTCATCACTTCATACTTGGACTACTGCAGTTACCTGCTGCTTGGCCTCCCTACCTCAGATCTCTGTTCTCTGGTTCATTCTCCACCCAGCTACCAAAGCTATCTCCCTAAGGGGCAGATCTGACCTTTCTCCCATCAGCAAACTCCACTGGCTCCCCATTCATTACCTGCAGGATATAAAATAATATCCTTTGGTTGACTTTTAAAGTTCTTCACAACCTGATCCCTTCCTACTTTCTCTTGACTCCTCTGTATACTCTTTTATCTGGTATCATCGGCCTTCTTACTGTTCCTTCCGTACATAGCTTTTATCTCCCAACTCTCTACATTTTTCACTGACTTTTTCCTGTGTCTGAAAAGGTCTTTCTTCTGCCTCTTGGTTTCCCTAAGCTTTCTTCAGTTTCAGATTTCAGTTCAGCTGCCACCTCCATCTCTCACTGGAAGTCTTTCCCAACCCCTCTTAATTTGAGTGCCTTTCCTTTGTTAATTATTTCCTACTTAACCTGCATGTAGCTCTCAGTGTATTTCTTTGCATGTTGTTCTCCCTCCCACCCACCCCCCCATTAGATTAGAAGCTCCTTGAGAGCAGTGACTGCCTTTTGGCTCTTTTTGTATCCACAATGCTTAGCGACTGCCTTTTGGCTCTTTTTGTATCCACAATGCTTAGCACATAGTAGGTGCTTAACAAATCTTTGATTGATTGATTGCAAGAGACTGTTCTTCTCTAATGCTAGTGCTTCTCTGAGATTACCATCCATTTAAACTGTATGTATCCTGTTTATACATAGTCATTTGCATATTGACTTTCACATCAGAATGTAAACTTTTTGAGGACAGGGATGTCTAAAAATTTTTCTTTCCTTTCTATTCTAAGCATTTAGCACAGTGTCTGGTACTTAGTAAACACTTAAAGAATGCTTGAGAAGAGATTGAGAAAGATCAGTTAGGTAGGAAGAAAATCAAGAGAGAGCAGTGTCATGAAAACCTAAAGGAGAGAGTGGTCAGCAGTGTACAGTGTTGTAGAGAAGTCAGGAATAAAAGGCTGTTAGATTAGGCAATTAAAAGATCATTAATAACTTTTGAGACCAATTTCAATTGAGTGATGAAGCCAGATTACACAGGGTTTTTGTAGATGACTTTTTAGGAATTAGGTTGTTGTAGGGAGGAGATATATTGAATGAAAGCTAGGGGGAATGATAGGATCTTGGAGGGTTTTTTTGTTTGTTTTTGTTTTTGGGCTAGTCTTGGGGATGTTTGTAGCCAGCACACGAGGAACCTGTAATCAGAGAAAGATTGAAGGTCAGAGAAAGGGTGGATGGTTGTTGGTACATTCTACTAGAAAGAAAAGATATGTTTAAAAGATTTAGCCTAATTCAGGCAAATCATATAGTACATTAAGACAAGTTTGAATTTGAATCTTTTATCCGGAGACTTTGTAGCAGTATGATTTTAGTGATTTGATATCATAAATAGTTTTTGTATAATCTTCCTATCATAGAAGAGTTGTGAGAAATAATTTTGTGAGAACTACAGGTCAGATACCCACAGATGAATATCTTATCTCAAGCATTATATTCTTCATTCTTTTGGAAAAAAGCCAAAATATTTGACATTTTCCAGTTTTTTTTTAAGAAGACAAAAATTTGAGATGAAAAACCACAGTGCCTTTCCACTCTCCCTCCAATACCTATGATCCTCTGAGCATATAAATCATATTTTTCTGTTATGGTGTTTTTGTGTTTCTCATTGCCTGTGCAGGGTAACAGTGACATAGATACTTTTTTGAGGGATGGAGGTCCTTTGGAATATTCCTGTGTGATCTAGGAATTCACACCTCTTTAAACCAAAGATAGAAGTCACACCGGAAGATGTCTCTAAAAGAGGTCAAAAGCCATCTAGTTTCCCTATGCTCATCTGTTCTTCAATTCATACTCCAGATAAATCATATCACCTACAATACTGATTTTGGTTCAAGGGTGGGGGGTGAAGGGGACCCAACAACCTGAGCAAATTTTTGTCTTTTTAAACTTGGTTTTCTGACATAATATTTGGGATCTTTAATAGGAATGTTTTGGTTCATACTCCTTTTCTTTTGACTTATGATAGGTGTAAAGCTAAAATAGAAAGATATAATTGATCATAGATATAAGTAAGTAGATTGGGGGTAATGTCAATGAGAAAGGACTTGGGATAAAGACATAATGTTGCTTATTGAGAATGACCAATACATTCTGTCACACTCTTTCCTTTGAAACAGATTGTGGATATTCTTGTCCTCTTTAAATAATTTTTTCTCAGTTAAAATTATAATCTAACTAAGATATTCTAATCACACATGATTTTTCTATTTTGTACAGTATTTTTCTGTGTCAAATGGTAATAAAATTATTGAGATACAAGGACAGGAAGTGGTGCTTTGATTTCATTGGTATAGGGGAATCCTAGGGAGGAAACTCCCTTTTCTGCAACTTACAGTCTTAGAGCACTGAGAGGCTAAGTGACTTGCTTAGAGTCACAATATGTCAGAAACTTGAACCTAGATCTTACTGGCTTCAAGGGCAGTTCTCCATTCACCAAGTTACACTATCCCTTGATGATACTGTAAAAGTCAGTATGTAATATGTGATCTTCTGTCCACTGATTTTTTTAAATAACCTTTTCAATTTTAATTTATTATTTCTTCATGTATTGCTCATTTTTCTTATTCTTTATGGTTCAGCACTATATTAAGCAAAACTAATATTTAGTAATGTTTTTCTTAAAAGTTGATGAAGTGATTTTCTTCATTTCTTTGAGAGCATGCTTGTGAATTTTAAGAAACAATCATAGCATCATTCATAACGATTCCTTCATCATTTGACATTTATTATTTGACATTTTGTTATTGTCGGTTTTACTGTAGCTTTGATATATTCTTACATGTATGATGAAAATATTTTAAAATTTGATGTTTGTTAAATGTTTATATATTCATGTGAATTTTAATTTTAAAAATATCTTTCAGCCAATGGTAATGACAGCAAGAAGTTCAAGGGAGAAGATAAAATGGATGGGGCCCCTTCCCGTGTACTTCATATTCGAAAATTACCTGGTGAAGTGACAGAAACAGAAGTTATTGCATTAGGCTTACCTTTTGGTAAGGTAACTAACATCCTGATGCTGAAAGGAAAAAATCAGGTATACTTCTTTTAGGGCTAACTATTTTAAGCCTCATACTTTTCATCAGGTTTGAAAAACTAAGAAATTGAGACCCTAGAGATTGATATACCCTAGAAGAGCAGCAACCTAGTTATAATTTAGTTGATCACTATCTGAGAAGACAGTGAATACAAAGGGTTTGTTATAGAGATTGAGATTGTGGAATAATATAAAAGAAAGAAATTTTGTATTAAGTAATTAATACTTTAAGACTACAGAGGATAGAACCTCTGGTAGTAGGCCATCTGATACCTAAAGTTTGATTATAGGGCACAACAGGGGAATTTAAGAAGTTAAAAGACAAATTGATCATACCAACGTAATCCTCTGTCTTCTTAAATTCCCAGAGAAGTTTGTTTCTAAGCATTGCATTTAGAGATACACCTAATACCTGGTGTGAGAACTAAAGTTACCGATGCCTGAGTTAATAACAAAAGATTGTCCCTAAAGCAGGGCTAGCAAAATCTGTTAGGAAAATGGTATTTTAAAAAAACTCTTGGATGTCAGTTTCCCAGAACTCAAGTTATCACTTCTCTTAGTAATCTGCTGATACTGAATTTCAAATAATATTCTAAATTGTTTCTATACTACATTATAACTGTTAATTTAAATCAGTTTTATTTAAAATTCAGAATGCAGAAAGATACTTCAGTTTGACTCATTATATTCTTTACTTTATAACAATGAAATTATTTTGGCAATGACAAGTTTAAATTTTGACTTTACTGGCTACATTTTTGGAGAAATTAGTATTATTATTATTTGCTAGTCAATGGGTTAAGTGACTTGCCCAGGGCCACTCAGCTAGTAAGTGTTAAGTGTCTTAGGCTGGATTTCAGCTCAGGTCTTCCTGACTCCAGGGCTGGTGCTCTATCCACTGTGCCACCTACCTGCCCCTTAGGGAAATTATTTGAAAATACTTTACATAGAGAGTTAAAGTTCTGTCAATACAATTTGCAGTTTTTAGGTGCCCAGTTTTGAAATGTAATGTGTGGAGTTATGTAAATGGGAACTAAGATGTATTTTGTGGAAGACTGCTTTGTTAGTTAACATGTACTATGTTGTTATTGAAGCTTGTTTGAAGATAATTCAGAATTCAAAAAAAATTTTTTTCCCACCATAGGCATTTTTGGAACTAGCTACAGAAGAAGCAGCTATTACTATGGTTAATTACTATTCTGCTGTGACACCTCATCTTCGAAACCAACCCATATATATCCAGTACTCCAATCATAAAGAATTAAAGACAGATAATACATTAAACCAGGTATATATATATATATATATATATATATGTGTGTGTATATGTATGTTTGTGCATATATATGAATTTAAATGTGTATGTACCTTATGATATTAAGAATATAACAAAAAGTAAGTAGATATGAAATAGGTTTTTAGAAGATCCCATTTTAAAGATATTTTGTACAGATGTGCCCCACTATTAAAAACTTGATGCAGAAAAAAAAAATCATACGTAACTTAGTAGGGAATAATTATTGTAGCGAGAGAAACTTGTGTGTTTACACTTGATTTGTAAATATTTGCTGTACGCGCCTTTCATAAATATGTCTTAAAACGAGTGGAACTTATAGTTTCAAATTGTTTATCAACTTATAAAAGTCCACCAAATTAAATTCCTTTTTTTCTTAGTTTTTACTTTGTTCTTCTAATGAATTATAAGGGCCAAATGATTTTCTTCTTTAAAGTGTCATAGAAGTTAAGCTCTTATTCTCAGCTTAGTAGCTTCATAATTTGATGTGTTGTACATTATGCATTTGGGTACTGTGAATATTTTTAGAGAATCTAAAATTCTGAAATATTTTTGTTGTTATATACTTACCAAGCCATCAGTATTTTATTTCTGCTTGGGCGTTATTGTGTTTTATTTCTGCTTGGGCATTATAAGATAACCAATGTAAAAACTCACATTATGTTGTTATTATAAGGATATTCTATTATGTTTCTTGGAGCATATTGATAGATGAATTATTTAATATTTGGGAAATGCTTTGATACTCTTTTTTCATGTTCTAAGGTTTTTTGAAAGAATTTAGATTTGATGTTTTGAAATTTGCAGAATGAGCATGTTGTTTCCACCTGGTTGTTTTAATTTGAAATAATAAGCAGTAATTAATTAAATAGGACTTACTTAATTATTAATATAAACTCTCCATGTGAACACTGTTGCCAGTGCTTTAAATGAGAAATATGTTATCAGGTTTGCTTCTGACTGTATTTCACCTTCATTTCTCACAGTAAAGTTCCTGTTAAAGATTCATTATTTCCCTAACAAAAAGAATTGAGTGTTTATTAGATTTGGTCTTGAATGTGAATAGAAGCTATTATTACTTTAAGATTAGTATAGCAAGATTCAAAAAATAGTAATAGATAAAACAAGGAAACAGTTTTAAAGTTCACACCCAGAAGAGCAATAACAGGATATGAGTTTAGTATTTTCTTCAAAGAATAAGAAAGAAGCGTTGGCCAATAAGTTATATGCTAATGTGTCTTAGTGCTTGTTCTTTGTATATTTAAGTCTGAGCAGACTAACACCACTTTTTCTCCTTCCAGTCCTTTCAGTCTTTTTGTACCAACCTCTGTCTTCCTACCTCCACATCTATCACTCTACCCTTATGGCCTCAGATATTTTAGCACCTGGGTTCACAATCCTTCTCTTTATTTCCTTCCTTGCTATCATCCTCAGGGACCTCACCCTATTGCAGATAATTGTCCCACTCTCAAGATTCTGAATTGCAAACTTTTACTTTCCAATCATAGTTTCCTGTCCTTTATTCTTTCTAACATAAAGTATGTTCTTCTCTCTCATTTCAGTTCATATGCCTTTGATCCCTCATTTTCTCCATTCCATCGCCTCCACTCTCTTCTGTACAGCACAGTGGACAGAGTACTGCACCTAGAATCAGGACGAATTGAGTTCAGATTCCATTCCAATCTGATAAACATTTATTAAATTTTATTAAGTGTCTGATACATGTTATGCACTGTGCTAAGCACTCAATTAATTTAAAAAAAAAAACAGTCCCTGCCCTCAAGGAGCTTGCAATCTAAAAGAGGAGACAACATGCAAAAGGAAGCAGGAAAGTGAGTGTTGGAGGCTTGGAGAGAGATAGGACACCAGAGGGTACTTCTTGTTTTATGGAGTTGAAATGAGGCAGAGCAACAGATGCAGAGTGGAGTGAACTGAGAGTACATTTTTGCCCTCTAAAATAAAGACATTGACAGGAGTTTCATAGTCTGTCTTCCAGCTCTTCAATCAGTGCCGAGGGAGGTTGTGTCCATCAAGGCTTGAGTTGGCAGCACTCTGTCCTGGGAGGGGCATCTTGTTCCATGGAGTTGAAAAAGACAGAACAACCCTAGACACTAGCTATGTGATCTTTAGCAAGTCAGTTAACCTCAGTTTGCCTCAGTTTCATCATCTGTAAATGGTGATAATATCATCTACCTCCCAGGATTGTTCTGAGGATCAAATGAGATAACTATTATTATGGCAAGGCAGTAGGGTTAAGTGACTTAACCCAGGGTCACACTACTAGTTAAGTGTCAAGTGTCTGAGGCCAGATTTGAACTCAGGTCCTCCTGATTCCAGGGCTGGTGCTCTATCTACTGCACTACCTAGCTGCCCCTGAAATGAGATAATATTTACAAAGCACTTAGCAAACCCTTTTATACCAAACCTTGAAACTGACTGACTACTTTATTAATATATTAGCTGCCGTTCTAGAATCTCTTATCCTCGTTGGACCTTCCTCCATTACTAGCCTTCTACTCTGAATAACCCTTACTGTGTCCAATTCTTTTGTTAGTGTTCCAGGGTTGCTAAACATTCTTGGAGAAAGTTATGAAGAAGTGCTGATTTCACCCAGTATTCATTTGTGGTACAGAACCTTAAGTGTAGGCCATCTCTGTTGCTTGGCAATGTTCCTTTACTTTTATTGACACCCAGTCTTCTTCACAGCAAAACCTACCCATCCTCACCCTATCTCCCACACATATTTAAAACATAAATTTGTCTAAGAAATTTGAAGCCAGATTTGATGACTACCTCAACTCCTTCCTCTGCTTCTCAAAACTTAACAGTATTATTACCCTTTCTTTCTTCCATTCCCTCTATCTTACAGAAAGTGTTATTCCTCCTTTTTGCCTATTATAGGACCCTCTTTAAAAGCAAAAGTGACTTTGTTACTCTTCTGCTTAAGAAGATCTAGTGGCTTTCCATTGCTTCTGTAATCAAATATAAACTCCTTTGTTGGGCCTATAAAGCATCTCACAATCTGACTCCAGACTTATCACACTTTACTCTTTTTTCACATACTCTGTGTCCCAGCCAAGCTGTCTTATACTATTATTCATTCATGGTACTCATTTTCCATCTCCCTGACTTTGCATAGACTGTCCCCCATACCTGGTATGTATTCTTTCCTCATCTCCCCCTCTTAAAATTCTCTATTCTCTTCAAAAGTTAGTTCAACCTCCTCCTCCAACATGAATTTTTCCTGATTCATTTGCTCAGTGCTCACACTGCCCCAAAATTTTACCTTTCATTTACTTTGTATTTAGTTATGTGTGTGTTCCATTCCTGTTAGAATGTAAGTTTTTTGAGGGCAGGGACTCTTTACTCCTTTTGTCACCTGCAACTAGCACAGTATTTAATACATAGTAGGTGTTTAATGTTTGCTTGCTGTGGTAAAACTACTCCCTCTACTTTTGTCTTTGCCCTTGATCATATCCCATTCTTTCTTCCAGTAGTGGCGTCTTCTGTCTGCTTCCCATGTTTCTATAAATATTCTTTATTACTTCCATTCCTAAAAGAAGCCTTTACTTGATCCTTCTAACTTTTCCAAGTACTATCTTATCTCCCTCTGGCCTTTCATCGATAAACTCCTTTAAAAAGTTGTCTATATCTAATGCCTTTACTTCTTTATTCTCACTCTTTTCTTAGACTTTTGAAATCTGAATTCCACCTCTGTAATACTTTTTTTCCAAAGTAACTAACGATTCAGTTGTCAAATCCAGCCATCTTTTTTCAGTTTTCTTTTTGGAAATCTGTGCAGCATTTGTCATCGTTGTACTCTCTGCTTCCTTCTGGAAGATTCTTTCCTCTTTTGGCTAGTTAAATAACATAATCTCCTGGTCGTCTTCCTATTTCTTTCAACTGCTTCTTCACTAGTTCATTGTCTCTGTAAGCCCTTAAAGTGATCATTAACTTAAATTTGTTCTTGCCTATGTTTTCAGTCTCTCTATCTCATTATCACTTGATTTTTCATATTTAAATATTTCTCTTGATTTCTGGGAGGTCCCCCCACCCCCACTCCCCAGGGGGTTGGGGGGAGAGAATCTCTCATTGACCAGAGTGGGATCATTAGCATGTGTTTATGTATACATACATACTATATGTGTATATACACACATGCAGATAGATCGATAGAGATAGTTGTGTATCATGTATGTGTATATGTGTACATGTGTGTGTGTATACAGATATACACATGTATAGAGATCGTGTACATATGTGTTAATATATTTATATACGTATGTGTACACAGAAGTCCCTTAGCCTGCCACTTTGCTACTCCATCCTTACCTCTTCACTCCCCCCAAAATCTATTCATATGGAATCCCTTTACAACCATAGTTTTGTAGCTTCATTCCCTCTACACTAATTAATACACATGCAATGTGGTAGACTAGAGTTAGGCTCAGAGGGCAAGTAACTTTTCAGGCTTCATTTTCTCAATCTCTAAAATAATGAGTTTGGATTAGATGACTTCTAAGGGCCCCTTCTAGTTTTATATTCTATGATCATATAATCCGTATTTAAAGCCCTTACCATTTTCCCATGGTTCTGTAGCTTCTTCTCTAAGTGTTTACAGCCCATCTTCTCCTAGATGTCACACCAGGACCTCAAATGAAGATAAATTACACTGTATCTATTCGTGAATTCAACTTTGGTAGCAAAATGTGTTGGACAGTGTGGATATATAGCATTAGAATGCTGTTAAATTGCTCGTGGATGTTAAGTTAGGTTCTCAAGTAAATATATATAGGAAAATAAAGAAAATATACTGTCAAAGTGAAATAGAATGCTTTTCTTAAAAAAATGTCTTCTGTTTTAATTTTCAGCGTGCTCAGGCAGTTCTCCAGGCTGTGACAGCTGTACAGACAGCAAATACCCCTCTTAGTGGCACTACAGTTAGTGAGAGTGCAGTAACTCCAGCCCAGAGTCCAGTACTTAGAATAATTATTGACAATATGTACTATCCTGTAACGCTTGATGTTCTTCATCAGGTAAGCTCTTCTTATTTGTATAAGTAAGTAACATACAATATTTATAATAGATGTGATTGTAATTTGTTGTTTTGATATGACAGATATTTTCCAAGTTTGGTGCTGTATTGAAGATAATCACATTTACTAAAAATAATCAGTTCCAAGCTTTGCTGCAATATGGTGATCCAGTAAATGCACAACAAGCAAAATTAGTAAGTCCAGATCTTTTTAAAAACTTTTAAAAATCAATTTTATTTTATTTTCCATTCAGAATTCTCTCTTTCCTCCCCCTCCTCTGCTCATTGAGAAGGCAAGAAAAACAAAACGCATTACAAATATGTATAGTCATATAAAATAAATTCCATTAGCCATATCCAAAGAAAAAGAAAGAAAAAGCAGTATGCTTCAGTCAATATTCTGAGTCTTTCAACTTTGTCTGGGATTGATAGCATGTTTCATCGTAAGTCCTTTAGAATTGTGCTTGGTCATTGTGTTAATCAGAGTTCCTAAGTCTTTCAAAGCTAATTATCTTTACAGTATTGTTGGTATTTTATAACTTGTTCTCTTAGTTTTTCACACTTCATTTTACATCAGTTCATAGATGTCTTTGCAGATTTTTCTGAAACAGTCCCCTTTATTGTTTTTTATAGATCAGTAGAGGGGAAGAAAGGGAACAAGCATTTATATAGTGCCTACTATGTGTGTATGCACTACTGTGTAATTCAGGTACTGTAATGCTAAGCACTTTTTATAGATATGTCATTTGAGCCTCACTACAACCCTTGGAAGTAGGTGTTGTTATCACCCCCATTTTGCGGTTGAGGAAGCTGAGGCCTGGAAAGGTTAGGTTACTTGCCCAGGGTCACACCGCTAGTAAGTATATGAAGCTGGATTTGAACTTAAGTCTTCCTGGCTCCAGGATACATACTGTATCTTCTTTGTCACCAGGAGCCTCACTACATCATTAACTCTGCCTCAGTAGTTTTTCATCATTTTCATGTATCATAATTTGTTCAGCCATTACCCAGTTGATTGATATCCTCTCAGTTTCTGATTCTTTCTCACCACAAAGTCCAGATTTGTACATATGGATCCTTTTCGTTTTTCCTTTGATCTGTTTGGGGGATAGACCTAGTAACAATCAAATATTATTTTATATACCTACGTACAGTATAGGATGTCCCACCATGGTATAATACTATATAGTTAAAACTAATTAAATCAATCAATTAAATTGTCTAATTAAAACTAATTTAACTCTTAAAATTATACTTTAAGTGATTTCCTTAAGTAAAAGCACTGAAGTGTATTCATAATGTGAATAAAAGTTGCTTCTATCACATGAGTTTAGTAATCAAAAAAATCTGAACAAATGAAGTAGATGTACATTATTTAAAGATTTCTATAAATTTTTGTCAAGTTTAGAAGTGTATATCACTTAAAGGTGATACTGTAGGCTTCACTGTATGAGCATTGCAAGTAAGGTTTCCCATCGATACCATCAAGTCATATCTCCTTATTCTGTAGCTTAAGAAACAGAATCCTCTTACAGAAAGTGGACCCATAAAGCTCCTAAGTAGCTGAGACAAGATTCAAATACACTTCTCCAGTTCCCTCCCCAGGATCATCGAATCTCAGAGTTGGAGGGAACCCAGAGGCCATTTAGTCCAAAGCAATTACAAGGACAAGAATCACTTCCTTGGAGTAAATGATGGGTAGTCACTTAACCTTAACAGAAGCCCTTTCATGGGGGTGAGGGCACCTAAGGTGCACATTCTGTTTTTAAATAACTATAATGGGGGGGACCATTTCCTAATTTCAAGACTTATTTTGCATCCTTGTAATTTCTTCACATTACTCAATGATTGTCTATCTCAGGCAGACACAAGTTTAATACCTTTTCCAGTTGATCCACTTTTATATATCTGAAGACAGCTATCATATTCTCCTTGAATCAACTTTTCTCTAGTTTAAAAATTCCCAATTTCTTGAACTGATCCTCATACGGTATTTCTAGTTGCGCCTCCATCTTATATATGTAGAGTTGCTTTTTTAAACCCAAATGCAAGATTTTACATTTATCTGTATTCAATTTCATCTTAATTTGGCTCATTGTTTTAGCCAGTGGAAGTGTTTTTATATCATGTGTCAATATTAGCTGTTTCTCCCAACTTTGATCATCTAAAAATTTGATAAACACGACACAGGCAACCCAAGGCCAAGCATATATTCTTTTTGATTCTCCTGGAGTCCTTACAGGTTGCCATTGAACCATTCATTAATGGCTAATCTATAATCTAGATATTCAACTAGTTTCAAATCTTCCTTACTCTGCTATCATTTGGCCCACAACTTTTCCAAAAGAATAAAATGAAAGACTACCAAATGCTTTGCTTAAATTTAGTTAAACTGTATCTGTAGGATTCCCCTGATCTATTCGTTTAGCAACCCTGTCAAGAAAAAAGAAATAGTCTGACGTGACTTGCTTGTAATGAAGCTGTGTTTCATTAAATATCCATCAATAATAGATCTAGAATTTTTTTAATAATCCCAGCCCCCCCAACTGTTTAAATTATACTCTATTTATTTGAGAATTAGGATTATATTTGCTCTTTTGCCATCCTGGGATAACCTTCTGTGTTCCCTATTCCATAGGTCACTAAAATGGTTCAGTAGTCATATCTGGCAGTTTCCTTAGGACCTTGAAATGTAGCTATCATTATTAACTTTAGTATCAACTTTCTATTAACCACATTTGTTATTTATTTTTGTTTTCTGAACTTTATCATTCCTAACATTGTTCTTACAAAATCATTCCATGCTTTTATATTTGACTTTCATTACCTATCTGCCCTTGCTATCATTTCTTTTAAAAATGCAAGGTGATATAGTGAAAAGAATCCTGGATTTGGAGTCAAATGATGGATCTGGGTTCAAATTTGATATCTGCTGTTTAGCTATGTGATCTTTGGAGATTACACCTAATCCCCCTGGAGTTCAGTTTTTTCACCTGTAAAATTAGATGAATCAAGTAGATGGCCTCTAAAGCCCCTTGCAGCTCTAAATCTATGGTTCTTTTAGATTTCAATGTCCCCTCCAGCTTTTCCAGCTCTTGAATCTGTGATGCCTGGATGAGTCAGTAGGAGACAATGGGTTTCAGTAATATATTTGGCACATTTAGGGAACATCTGTATGTCAAAAATACAATAATGTGATTCTGAAAAGTAAAATCACTTGTTTACTTGCTTTTTAAAGATTTAAGTTGCAAGAATTATTCACTTTTATTTTTACTCATCTTTGGGGATAAGTGACTCTTAAAAATAGTTACTCCATAGTACAGTAACAAGAACACTGAATTGGTGTCAGAAAACCTAACTTTCAGACCCCAGAATTAATACATGTGACCTATCTGGCATTTAGCAGATCAGGCTCTCTGAGCCTCAGTTTCCTCATATATAAAATGAAGATCTTGGATAAGATGACTGTTAGAATATCTCCTATCCCAGTTCTGTAATACCTGATTTCTGGATTCTATTAAAAATACAAACCAGTATCATGAGATTAGATGTATACATCACTCTCCGCTTCCCTTCTTTATTGAATTCCTACCCATATTTTTAAAGGCCAACTCAAAATACTCCTCTGTGACACCTTTTCTAAACCCTCCTGAGCTGATAATCCTTTCTCCTTGTACCTCATGTAACTCTTTGTTGACTCTCAAGCACATTTTATGTAATATGTAATTACAGTATATATTAGTTTCTTATGCCCCTTCTTAGTTTTTAAACTCCATGAGGGAAAGAACCTTTTTTTAAAGCAAATCTTCATAATTGCATAATTGCTTAGCATTCTGTTTATATTCAGTAGGCACTTAATAAGTGTTTTGATTTTTTTGTCATTCTTGTTAACCAGTTTCTATTTTATAATATAGTTATTTGTATCTATAGTGTATTCCTTTATCCTGTGTCACTATCAGACTGAGAGAGGGACATTTGAAACTTAATTTTATCTTAAGTTTTGTTATAGTTCCTGGGGGGAAAGTAAATTGGATTACCATTCTTATGTGAAGTCTAGTTGAGTTGTTTTCAGTTAAACAGTTTTATTTAATTCGTTAGTCTATTTATGTTAGCAGTATCTACCTACATCTTTGTTTTTGATAATAATAGCTAACTTTTATATTGCACTTTTAAGGTTTGCAAAGTGCTTTACATGTATTATCTCATTTGATGCTCTCAACAACTCTTTCAGGTAGGTGCTTTCATTATCCTTTAACAGATGAGGAAACGGAAGCTGTCATTCAACAGCATTTCTCAAACTTGTGATATGTGCCAGGCACTGGGGATAGAAAGAAGGGTGAAAGACCATGCTTTCTCTCAAGGAGTTTATAGTCTCATGGGAGAGACAACATACAAACTATTGTGTACAAACAAGATGTATACAGGATAAATCATGTAGAGTCAACAGAGGGAAGACAATAGCGTTAATGTGAATTAAGAAAAGGCTTCCTAGAAAGAATAAGTGTCTTGCTTGCCTATTGTCACATTAGGCTAGTTAAGTGTCTGAGGCATGAGTCAAACTCAGAAGTCCACTTACTCTGTCCTCTGTGCCACCTAATTGCCTCTGTTAATCGTGCTGCTTATTATCTTCTGGTTAAATAACCTGAACTTACAGGATTTAAGAATGCTGGTGTAGTCCATAGTTACACATTATTATGTATATATGTAATATGTAGATATTGTAATAGAAAATGCGGTATCTCTGTTCCTGTGTATAGTTGGAATATTTTGAAGTTTTTAATTTGTTAGTTTCCTGGTCCTCAACCAAGAATTAGTATTGTGAAAACGGCACTGAATTTGAAGTAAAAAGATCTGTGTTTTGAGTCTCATCTCTCAGTCAGCAGGCATTTATCAAACACTTCTAATGTGCTAAGTAGCGGGGATTCAGAGAAAGGTAAAAATCCATCTCTGCACTTAAGGACCATAAATTTTAAAGGGAGAGATGACATGTAAAAAACTATGTGTCTGTCCATCTGTCTCTCTCTCTCTATATATGTATATTTATATATATTATATGCCCAGAATCCTGTACCTCCCCCGTAGTCGTGGGGTGTTCTTTTGACACCAGAGGCCATGGAGCTCTAGGTTGATTATAGGTAGTAATTTAATTGTCATTATGAATAATTACAAAACAGAGGCAATCTTTGGTCTGGGGCAGAGGCCAGACAATTTAGTGGATCCTTGCTAAGAACCTCAAAAATCCCCATGGTAATTATAGAAAACAGACAAAGGACAGGAGCTATAGAATGCAATACTACAGATTGATGTATATTTTTGGTTTTCTGCTTAGTAATAAACTTGGGAGTTAAGCCAATGGTATGGCCAAACGTAAGTTTGTGTATGGGTCATGTACCAGTCACATATGAGTCACAATATTCTTGTTATGGCTTCCATAGGTAATAATATCTTAAGTTTTGACTCATTGTCTAAAATATAACTTTGTTTCTAAGTTATGATTTTAAACAGGTCACCAGGTTTAAACGGGTTTGGGCTTCCACCTTTCACAGAGTTTAAGCTTTTCACTTATTACTATATTTTATGGCTTTTTCCCAATAGAAACCCTACACCAGGAGACCAACATGAGGGGACAGAGCATTCTAGGCATGGGGGTCAGCCAGTGCGAAGGTGTGGAAAAAGGAGATAGAGTGTCCTAATCAAGGAACTCTATGTAGGTGGAGGGAATTAAAGTTAAGTTGTCTGGAAAATGTAGGAAGATGCCAAATTATATAGAGTTTTAAATGTCAAACAGAGGACTTTATATTTGATCATAAAGGTTCATTCAGTGGATGCACATTTATTTAGCACCTACTCTGTGCCAGTCACTTTACTAAGTGCTGGGAATACAAAGAAAGCAAAAGATAGCATCGGCCTTGGAGTGAGGAAGACCTGAGTTCAAATCTGGCCCCAGACACTTGATGCTTACTAGCTGTGTGGTCCTGGGCAAGTCACTTAATCCCGTTGCCTAGCAAAAAAAAAAACAAATTTAAAAAAAAAAAGAAAGAAAGGAAGAGACAGTGATACTTCTGCCATTCATCTGTGAGACCTTTGGAGAGAGTTGTTTAATCTTTTTTGAGCCTTAATTTTCTCATTTGCAAAATGAAGAGAGTTTTCATCCTGTTCTTAAATCCTGTGGTCCCATTTGAAGAAGTCTATAATGGAAGGACAAGTACAAATACGTATGTTGTGTATAAACACACATGTACTCACATTTAGTATAGTGAGGGATTTTATATCTTATTTCAGGACCAGCTGTCTAAGTTCAGAGAAGTTCATTACAAAGTTGTTTGTAAGATGATGAATTTTTTTGCCCACACTCAACTTTCAAAGGACATAGGTTATGGTGGGATTGCCATTTGTTACATCATCACTCTAGGTGTCATAACAAAAATGTTCCCTAATGTAAACTTTTCTTCCTTTGTATTTGTTTGAAGTTGGAATCTAATATAAATCCCTCTGCCCAGAGTGAATAATTTTCAAGTGATTATGGCAAAATAACTTTTTTGGCACTTATGGCATTTAGGTAGCAAGCAGTGTACCCTAGATGTTATAGTATGCAGTCATGTTATACTTTTTGGAAACCAAACTAAGCTTTTATTTTTAAAAATCTCTTAACATCAGTTGATCAGAACCCTTGACTCAAAAAAAAATTTTTCTTAGCCACTTGTAAAAAGAGATCACCAGAAAACAAGCTGATGCCAGGATTTATTAGGGGTTGGGGGGGGGGGGGAGGAGATAAAATAACGCTATTCATTATACTTGTGACTGGGAATCAGTATTCAAATAGACCAGTTGTATATACTTTCTTTGTCTACAGTAGAAAACTTCCTTAAAATAATGAGAATTGTGGTTCAGAATGATAACTGTAACCCTTTTTATTTCTGTGCTAATCAAATAAATATAAAAAAATTATATCCTCATTTCTTTAACAAAGTGAACTTATAATGAATCTTTTAAGAATATAAATCAAAACAGGGTTTTTCTAGTTAAAATTTCACTAACATTTCAGTGTAACTAAAATTTCATGTTTTGGGAGAAATGACTTAATCAAATCCGTGTAACATGAGCCATTTATAGTGGGATCCACTATATTGCTTAAAACCTATTTTTTTTTCCATTTTAACATATCATTGAAAGGATTATATATGTTATTGGGATAGTACTAGGTACTCTTATGTTACTTTAAATTTTTCAGAAACATTCTTTCTGGTGCTAAGTCTGTGATGTCAGAGCTTTTTGCATATAATTTTAGTTAACTTCTCTTATCCTCTTACTGTTTTGTTTAGACTCTTAAATTGTCCCCTGTGGCTAATAATGAATTCCATTCTCTGTCCCTTAAAACGATCCTTCTGATAGCTGACTAAATCCCATGGATTTTGTAAAAAATTGTATGCTAGGACCTTTGTGACCATGAAAATAGAAAGGTCTCATATGACCCCCAATGACAACATTGCTTCTCCCCTTGACTTTCACCAAAATGCTTTGTACCATGTTTCCTTCTTGTGTTTCCTGAATTTGTTTATTATCCTTCTAAGATTTTTTCACATAAATATACCTTTTTATTATACAGCTCAACCTTGAGTTCCCCTCACACCATTATTTAAACTGATCTATTCAAGAGTTTTATACCATCAGGTCTCAGTGATTTCTATTTATGTGGTCAAAAAATTTTTTTTAACTGTTTTAGGATTACTAGGTTTTGGTTTTTGTTTTTGGGGGGTTTTTTGTTGTTTGTTGTTGTTGTTTTTTTGCTTGTTGCCTAAACTTTGGGTATTTTTACATAGATGTCTAAGGCCAAGGGTTTTGAAAAACTGAATTCTTACTTTCTTAGATTATCTTGTGAACTCCAGAATGTGTTATTTCTTCTTCATTCTGGCTACTATAGCTGTTTTCTGTGGTATCTGGATTGAGGGAGAGAGAGACAGACAGACAGACAAATAGTGTGTGTGTGTGTGTGTGTGTGTGTGTGTGTGTGTGTGTACACATATATGTAGCCTTCCTCTCCCATTCTTTTTTGCACCTTTGCCTTCAGTGGGCAACAGGAAAACTCAACCTCTGCACCTATTCTTGCCCATGTGTCATAATCGTTGGCAATACTTTATAGGTTCACTCTGGCAGCACCATTTACATCCATCTAAATCAGTAGAGGTTGGTAATTGTCATTTCTTTTGATAACTGTTGGGAGGTTATTATGTCTTAGATACATATTATGTTAAGACAGCATTCCTTTTTTGGGTTATTACTAGGATGACAAATAGTGACTTCATTACTCCACGATGTCACAGCTATTTTCATAATAATATTACAACATTATTTGCCTATTAAAATATCCCTCTGCTTTCCAGTATCTGTGTGAGTTCTGATTTTCTTCGTATACTTCAGCAAAAAAGCATCACAACAGATTGAATTGAGGAGCAGATTTGAGAATTCAGCTGTCTTCCCCTAAGCCAGACATTAAAGGTTTACGAATGCGAAAACCATTTCACTCTTTTTGCTAATTTTTTTTTGTTCTGGAAAATATATTTGTTTGTTGTTTAAAAAATGTTTATGTTAACATGTAATCAATTTGTTATTTTTAAGTGAGTTAATTAATATTTTAAAATATTACTAGTTTTAATTTCTAATTCAGTAAATATTGATACCTATAACCCGCATAAATAAAAGCTCTTTGGAGTTCTCAATAATTTTTATGAGTATAAAGGAATCCTTAAACCAAAAAGTATGACTAAAACTGTTGTAGTGGATAAAGTACAAGACTTGTACAGATCTGGACTCTAATCCCACCTTGGCCATGTGATCCTGCCCCAGTCACTTAACCTTCCTGGGCCTCTGTCTATTGATTGATTAAATGAGAAGATAGGATGAGTTCTTAGGTCTCTTCTTATGCCAAATCTGTGATCTTGTGATCCTTTGAATCTCCAGATGCTAGTACTTTTCTTTGATTTTTTTTTCCCTTCTTTAGTTCTTACTGGATGATCTTTCACCTGCTATCTTCATTGGCTCTACTATGTAATTCTTTTGAAGATAACCAGCTGCTTCTTTTGAACATTCAGCTTCCTTTGCAGGAAGAGGTGTCATATCTCTTCTTAAGCTGTAGCATTATGGCTGTCTTTGGCTTCTCCTTTCTCATTTGTAACACTTCCATCTTACAGCATCCAGATAAGAAGGATCATGTCTCCCTTCTTCCATCTCTGATTCCTTTTTTCCCCATTTAAGCCACACTTCTTTCTGATTTAGGCACACTTCAATGTCTTTTTTTTTTTTTTAACCTGGATAATCAGTCTTCAAACACAGATTATAATAGCTAGATAGATAACTGATTCTAAGCTGTGTCAGAAATGCAAATATTATATGTTTCATTCAGATCACAGCAGAGTTTTCCCTATTTTTCACTCTGAGATTTTCATCTGCTTCCCCCCTTTTAAAAAATACTAGAGGTAGCTGGCATACAAAATAGGGTCTACTTCACACATAAGTGGCTGTGTGACCGTGAGCAAGTCCTTTAACCTTCATTGTCCCAGGCAACTCTCTAAGACTACATGTTATAGAGAAGGTACTGGCTAGCATTGGTAGAATAAGTTTCCTCGAGGGGTGCAAATGTCATATACTTGCTTGCCCATCTTGTGTGACTTTCCTCCAATCTTTCCAGAAACTCACCACCTTCATTGCTTTAACTTGACATCAGAAAGGTACCAGTGGAACGCTAACCACCCATTTGTCATCCCTTGCTCTTACCAAGTGACCAGCCCAACTTCTCTTTGTTTTATAATTTTTAGATGACATCTTCTATTCCTGTTCTTCTTTAGTTATATGTTAAAGCCTGCTTATGCCTACCTTGTGCCTTTCCATACCCCTCTACATGATGCTTATCCTTGGTACTTCAAAGATAGTGATGTTCAAAGTCTTCATGCTGTACAACAATACCTGTAAGATATAGTGAAAAGGTAGGACTTTACTGTAGTTTGAAAATTCGATTAGTAAAAGTGCTTTGCAATTTCCTGAATTTAGTATAACCCCCTCTCCTTTTTTAACTCTGAGTTCATTGTTTTGTCCATTTGTATTGTCTTCTAAGAAGTACCTACTGTTGGACTTGCTGTATAGCATGTTCATTTAAATGCATATTGAAATCTGGGGAATAAATCTTCATGCATTTAGTCTTTCCTATGTGGGTAGACAGCCACTTTGAATCAACACAATAAGTGCCTATCCCTTTTTTAAACAAACTACTTATGGGTCTTTGTACTTCAAAAGCTCCTAGGTCCTAGAGCCAATTATCACCTTTTAATAACTTCACGATATTACTCAACTTACTTAGTTTCAACAACTCTACTACCATGTTCCCATCTTTTCCCTGCAGCAGCCTCCTATTTTTTACTATTTTGTTCCAGCCACCAGACCATTTCAGTAATTTGTTTTACTTTCCAGTTATTTCACTTAGCTTTTCTTAAATATTTTCCCTTGTCTTTCCAACTACCTTCTCCAGTCTTCTTCTGTTTCCACTCCTAAATGCTCTTTGATCATTTTAGGAGGAAGAAAGGAAGCAAGCATTAAGTTCCTGCTATGTGCCAGATATCTAATTTTATCCTAACAACCACCCTGGGAAGTAGGTGCTAATATTATTTCCATTTTATAGGTGAAAAAAAAAACAAGGAAGACAGAGGTTAAGTGACTTGCCCACACAATTAGTAAGTGCCTGAGGCTGGTTTTGAATTCAGGTCTTCCTGACTCCAGGTGCAGTGATCTATCCCCAATGCCACCTAATTACTTTGATACTGTGTCTCGTTCAAACGGGAAGTACAATCTCAACTTGGAGATTGTTCTTCTGATTTCTCCAGATTTCTCTTTGCCAAATTCTACATTCTGGATCACTATTCTAAATTACTTACACAATTTCTTTTTTTCCTGTTTATTTAGGTCAGATCCTTTTCTTCTCTTCATCCTTTTTTTCCCTGTTTCCCACATCTTTCCCTCAAAAAAGTCAAGAAATATAATTACATATAAATGTCTTTAGGAAACTATATCATTTATCAATATATGGCCTTCAAACTTTATATTGGTAAATATTGTTCTGAAATAACTCAGTATTGTTAATAATTGATTATTATAAGAGCTGTTTCCTCCTGAATAATGGTCCAGTCTAGTTATTTATATTTTATAATTATTTCTACTCTTACCCTGCCATGCCCCTTCTGCTCCTCCTACCCCCCCAAAAAGTTGCATATACTAAAAATCAAATAACACTGAAATTGAACATTCAGGAAATTGAAATCTTACGTTTCTTGATGTAGACTATGCAGTCTTTAGCATTTTATTTATCAGTTAGTAAACATGCATTAAGTGCTTACTATGTGCCAGGCACTGTGCTAAGGATACAAAAAAAAGGCAAAAGACAGTCCTTGCTCTCAAGAAGCTCGCAATCTGATAGCAAAGACAGCTTGAAAACAACTGTATACTAACAACCTTTATACAGGATATATTAAGAACATTGGTCCCACGTAGCCTTGATCTTGAAAATATTTCTTCTGGATTGCATCGATCATATAGATACTTATCTAGTCTATCCATAATAAGTAAAGGACCAACATGGTGCAACCTAGTAAAAATTTATAAACCATGGACATATGTCAGTGATTTTATCTATCTAGAACCTCATAGGTATTAAAATAAATAAAATCAACACGTTTAAAAAATTTCCTAACATAAATAATTGCTTACTTTGGATGAGTCCTGTGTGGATTTATTTGAAATAGTGACAGTTTTTCTCTCTTTAAAAAAATTTTTTTTTTACAATGATGCTGTAAACAATTTTCTAGCCTCAACACCTTGTTCACAGTAGACATGAAATAAAAATTAGCTAATTTTTTAGTAGTCATACTTCATGATTGGGATTAATGCTTCTTGGGTAGGTCTCTACAGTCTAAATCATAAATGCATCTTGATTTTTAGTAACTTTTTATCCAGTAGCTTTCTTCATTACTCTACTGTCTTTGTGCAGGTTTGTCCACAAACTTTGATATGTGATCCGTGGTATCTTTCTTGCTGGTTGTAGTAGTTTTCCCACTGGTTAGCTTAAGAGAATTAATCTTCATTAATTTTTACTAGATTATGTATTGCTAACTAACATTTTGTTCACTTTTTCAGGCTTTGGATGGTCAAAATATTTATAATGCATGCTGTACTCTAAGGATTGATTTTTCCAAACTGGTTAATTTGAATGTAAAGTACAACAATGATAAAAGTAGAGATTATACTCGACCTGATCTTCCATCTGGTGATGGACAACCAGCTTTGGACCCAGCCATTGCTGCAGCATTTGCTAAGGAGACATCTCTTTTAGGTATGGATTTTGTTCCCTGAAATATTTTCTTCCCACTTTGTTTAATTGGAAGGTACCATTTAAACTATATTATAATACTCCAAAGAGTCAGTCCTTTAAAATGTTGGTAAGTTGTTTTTTGATAGTTTTTGTTTTTCTCAGGTGAGAAAGCACATGAATGTTATTTGAACAGAACTCTAAAGGTCCTTCGCAGGTTTCGTTAAAAAAAAAAATACCACAGAAATACAAAGCAAAGCAAAAATATAGAAGATACATGTGGAACTCTCATTAGCTTTAATTATACTTCATATTCTGATATACCATTACTGTCTTTTAGCATCTGGTGTCCTTGTGCATGTTCTTAAGTGCTAATCAGATTTTCTTATTTAGTACAACATAGAACCAGTCAGATTAAAAAAAAAAAAAAAACAGAAGTAATGCTATGAGGAGAAATGGCATGTGTATTTATATATAGCATTTCATAGCCTCTATTAATTTTCACATTTGGAAGGTAATCCTTACAGATCTTGCTTATAGCTTCTTTGTATTTCTCTTACGATTTTAGGATTGTTGGGGGCAGTGAACTGGTATAGTAACTGTAGTAATGAATTTCTTCTAATGGGTCTGTTTAGAGAAAGATTTATTTTATTATTATGTATCTATTTTGCCATTTGTTTGATTTTTAAATTTCAGTTTATATCTAGATTAAACCCTAAATATTTTTATTAGTAATACTGTATTTAACTGTTTATGCAGTTTAACATATGTGAGTATGATTTTTTTTTTTCTGTCAAAGTGTTGATAATCATAGAATACTCATTTAGAAAGCAATTTTAAAGATCATCCTGATCATGGATATTTAACCTGGAATTTGAACTTTTTAAAAAATATTTTGATAACTACCTTTCAGTATAATTGATTTACTTTATAAGCCTATGTATTTTAATTTACACATTCAGACCCCTCGATCTAAATGGACACCCCTGCACCACACCCAAGATACTGGCTCAAAAAAGTTAAATAATTTTATTAAAATCATGTAGTTAGCATGTGGCAGTCTAAAACTTAAACCTAGGACTATGATTGTACTTAACTAATTTGCACATACTTACATTGCTTGTCTCCCTGATCTTCCTTGAAGTAAGGAAAACACTTTAAGAATTTTGAACATTCAGAAACATTTTGCATTTAGTCCAAAAGTAAAATGGGCTGCTTTGCGAGGGAGTGGCTTCCCTTTTCCCAAGGGTCTTCGGTAATGACTTGGTGACTATTTTTGAGGTATTTTGTGGAGGGTATTAATAATTGCAGTGATACTAATATCTCTATAGCACTTATCTTATATATTGATCGAGTTATATGTTCTCTTTGATCCTTTCCAGCTTTTAGATGATATGATTCTACTGTGACTATGTAAAAATAGTGACCAAGTGTCACTGAGTGAAAGTATAAATGTAGGTACATATGGAGAGACAGATAAATAGATAGTAATAACACTGGGCCCTGAAAGGCATTGTTAGCAGAGTACAAAACCTGGTATAGGACTTTGTAAACAAGTTGCAAAAGCTTCCATTAAGGTCCAAGCCATAGTCTATGTGTGAATCATCAGAAGACCATCCTAACAAAGTTTTAAAAGGGTTGCCATAAAAAGAGGGGCATCTGGGTGATGATTTTTTGGTGACAAATTCTTTAAGGCTTGCTGAGTCTGTATACACACATGCAACTAGTATATATATCAGAGGCAGGATGGAGCATCCACCCATCCTTTCTGACGCTGGGGTGTCAACCCTGTAACCACTACATTAAAATGCTTCTGATCTACATAGATCCATGTATATATGTACATACATATAGTTTCATTTCTTTGGCTTTAGAAATAGCCTGGTGCTTTCTTCCTAACAAGTACATGGTATGCCTTACCTATTTTTCATCATGACCATGTCATAAAGCTGAGAAACTTTTGAGCTGAATTTACTGATAGTGGATCAGCAGGTTTCTCTTTTTGGCCTAAGTGGTCCTATTTTAAGCCAAGATTTTTCCATTCCTCAGAATATCCATGGCATTGAATTCAAGAGTTGACAAGAAGTATTCTGGTTTCTTAGATTTTCAGGTTGGAACAGGGTACCCCCGGCAATAAATCTCAAGATTATTTTCTAAGAGCCAGAGGTATTCATAGCTAAGAGCTGCCAAAATAAATGTGGGTTACTTTCAATGGATATGGATGACCGCCAGCATATGTGGGTAGTTAAATTTTTTTCTGTGCCTTTTTATGGATTATGTATTTTATATTCTGCCAGTTTTTTAAAAAACGTAACTTTTTAAAGATTTGTGTAGTTCAGTTCTACACAAGAACCTGAGGTTTTTGTCAAAATATATCCCAATATTGAAGATTTGTTTACAGTACTGCACAACATTGCCTTTTTTTGTACCTAGATAATTTTCTGACATTATTACAGTTCAGTTTAACAAGTATTTATTGAATACTTATTATTTTCACATATTGTTCTCATTATGTATGAGTAACTACTGAAAATGTTAATTAGTGCTGCTGACATTTGGCCTGTATTCTTGATTCCTAGATTGCTTAATGCAACCTATGGATTATGCACTCCATAGAGAACAAAAATAATATATAAAAGAGATAGAACACCCAATGCTTGTTATCATATATGATGGGTAATTAGATATTAGAATTATAGCATTTTTTTAGCACATCAATTATCACTCATAGTTTGACACACCCACCATATATCTTTGCATTACTCTTTGGGTCAACTGCAGTTTTGATTGTTTTGCGATTGCGGTATTCCATGACTCACAGTCACATATCATCATCAGGAAAACTGTTATTTTAAAAAACCGTTCAAATATCAGGCAGGACTTTTTTTACTGTATTTTTGAGAACAAGTATTTAGAAAATGCTATGTAGTCTACATTCTGTAATTTGTATTTTGTGGCATTTTGTTTCTCATTTGAATTGATTTTGACTTAATGGTGAAAGGCAGCATGATATAGTGGATAAAAAATTGGCCTCATAGACAGGAATTTAAGGGTCCAAGACTAGTATCTATACTAGCTGTGTGATCCTCTGCCAATTAGTGGTTCAGGCGACTCTCAGATTATAAATAGTAAAGCAGTTACCCATCTGCATTGGTATAAGGGTTTCCTCAGTAAGAGTTTGCAATGTCATTGACATCATGGATCTGGATCTCAAAATAATAGAATTTTTATTTTTAACTAACTGCTAAGTGAAATCTCTGGCCCAGGTATCATTTTGTTTGGTTTATTAAAAATGTTGCTTTGTAGTGTTACATAGTAGGAATGCTACCTGAACTTAAATGCTTCAGTGGATTTTTTATCTCATTGTTCTAAGTACTCCCTTTATTGGTGCTGATTATATCCCATCCATACCTTGGATCCATGTCTTCCTGTTATCCTGTAATTCATCATGGAGCGTAGATTTAGAGCTCAACAGGATCATAGATACTATCTGATCCAGTTCCTCCATTTTACAGACGAGCAGACAGAGATTAAGTGATTTGCCCAACTCACGTCCTCAAAATCTACATCTCTTTCATTTTCTACAAGCCAGAGGTTTTCCTCTGGGTCAGACCTGCACAACTTGGCAGTAGGTAGGTAGCCAAAATTAAAATAGGCTAAACTTCTTGAGGTCGCAGATAGGTTAGACTGAAAGCAGACTGGTGATGATGGTTGGTTGCCATGAGTCACGTGATAAACAGGAGAATGCATGGTGGCAACCCTGTATTTTTTGCAGGCAGCCTGAAGTCCTTTGGTGGGCCACATGTTGTGCAGGCCTGTTCTAGGTCTAAATGGCACATGGGAACAAATGACATACTTAGAATGTAGGCTGTCCATTTTAAAATTTCTAAAATGAGTAGCCCACTCTGTGCCACATACGAGTCATTATTAAGTGATCTTCCTAAAGTGCAGGTCTGATTATGGCACCTCATCCCCTTTTTCCTCCAGTACACTCCAATGGCTCCCATTTCATTACCTCCAGGATAGAAAATAAAATCCTTTGATTGACTTTTAAAGACTTTCACAACAACTTTTCCAGCTATCTTATACTTGACTCCCCTCTGTGTATTCTACCATCCAATATCATTGGCTTTCTTGCTGTTCCTTACATATAATACTCTATCTCTGAACTCTTTACCTTTTCTCTGACTTTTTCCTATTTCTGAAATATTTTCCTTTCTTATCTCTGCCTTCTGGCTTCTCTGATTTCCTGTAAGATTCAGTTCAAATCTCACCTACTTCCATCTTTCACTGGAAGCTTTCCCTAGTCCCTTTTAAATCTAGTGCCTTTCCTCTGTTAATTATTTCATACTTTTTGTTTTTGGCCTAGGCAGTGGGGTTAAGTGACTTGCCCAGGGTCATACGGCTAGTAAGTGTTATGTGTCTGAGGCCGGATTTGAACTCTGGTCCTCCTGAATCCAGGGCCTGTGCTCTATCCACTGTGCCACCTGGCTGTCGCTATTTCATACTTTTCGTCCTTCATGTGGCTTGTGTTGTATATATTTCTTTGCATGTTGTCTCCTCGTTAGATGGGCAGGGACTGTTCTTTTGCTTCTTTTGTATCTCCAGTGCTTAGCACGGTGTTTGGCACATAGTTGGCACTTGATAATTGTTTCTTGATTGATTTTTTTTTTAAAGCATCAGTAAAAGCCTAATGCACAAACAGATAAGCCAACAGAGGATTCTGAGAATCAGGAGGAAAAAAATGAGTAAAACTGCAAAGAAAAAAAACATGATATTATTAGCAAATATACCAGGAAGAAATTAAACTAGTAGTACCTGATGAAAGGTAGAGACCTATGGACTCCCATAAATTAGGTAAAAACAAAAACTTCAGAATGGCTCCAAAGAGAAGTAAAACTTGTGAAAAATGAAATTAGGAATGAATTTAGGTTTAAACTAACTCAAGCATTACAAACTAGGCACAGTAGAAAAACCTATCATTATTTTGTTTATGTGATAGATTGTAGATAATCATACTTGGTATTTCATATCAACAAATCTTGCATGATATAAATATGGAAATCATGCAGTTCTTACTCCTCTACTTCCCTGTGTGTCAAATTTTGCTGAAATAACAGGGGCCGTAATGTATCTGCTCAATCCTTTCATTGACTCTTCAACATTTAAGGAGATAGGCTCTGTAGCTGTAGTATGCCTATTTCCCTATGTATACATTCTCTGGGATTGACTTAGAAAATGGACTTGAATTTATTGAATAATTTAATAGGTTTTTGCCTTACCGAAGCTGAAGGCCTCAATTTTAAAGTGTCCTCTTCCCTGTGAAATTAAGTTAAGACCAGACAGAATGGTTTTGATTTTTCTTCTAATTAGTTGCCTTCAGGAGAGAATATATTCACAAGTAATCTTGAAGCAAAACCCTATAATTAAAATGACTTACTCAACTAAAGGATCATTAGTTTTATTGAATGATAATTCCATAACTATATAGTAACTGTGTAATACTTTGAAAACTATTCCTTTCATATGGTATGTACTTTTAAAAAACAGGCTATTTGGGTGGGTGGGGGCACAGAGTGGGAGGTAGGGGGAGATAAACTATAACGTACTGAACATGGCATGGTATTTATATGAAAATTGTTATGTTAATCCCGGATTCCCTTAGTGACCGATACTCTCAAAAGGAATGCCCTATCCTGAGAATTCTCCAATTGAAAGATATCTTAAAAGAATTCTGGCTTAACATTTCATGAATGTAGAAATCCCTTCTACAATAGAATCCCTTTAAGGGTCAGTCTCTGTTTGAGCACTTCTGCTGATGGGACTTTGCAAACCAATAAGATAGCTGTATTCAAAAATGAACTCTTGAGTCATCATAATGCAGTTCAATACTAAGGATGTTCAGTGGAATGTCTCGCTGTTGCCTCCATAAAGGCTTCTTTTAACTGCTAATTTGTTCATTTGTTCCGAATTCTTATTTTGAAGATACTCTTAATCTTGGATGATATAAAGCCTACTGCCTACTGTCAACCTTTCCCTTTTCCTTATCTTTTGAATTTCATGGTAGTAAAAATATTTATTATAAATGTCATGAGTAATTTTTCTTTTTGATTTTTAAGCTTGAGATCTTTAAAATATCCTTTCTAGTCCTTTCTTCTCCATGTTAAACAACCCTACCTCTCTTATTCTTAGAATCAGTCTGAAATAATCCCTGGAAGGACTTTAGGTACAATTCAGAATTTCAGTTTTTCAGTTTATAGAAATGAGAATCTAAATAAATTGTCATAAGACCTTTTACTGAGTTTAACTAGTTTATTCTAAGACTTTAAAGGAATTGGAATATAGGATATTAGATATTCTCCAGATATCTTCCAGGGAATCTAGAGGCAGAAGATAAGGCCTGAGAGGGGAGAAATAATATATCAAGAAGTTCTTAACCTTTTTTGTGTCATGGACTCTTGTGGCAGTCTGGTGAAGCCCAAGGACCCCTTCTCTGACTAATATTTTTGAAATACATAAGATAAGACGTAGGGATTACAAAGGATATCAGTTACCTTGAAATACAGTTAGCAAAATGAAATACATAAGACAAAATGCATAGGATTACAAAGGATACTGGTTATATTGAAATACAGTTAGCCAGAAAAAACATTTTTTTTAAGTTCACTTACAGATTTAAAAAGCCTTGGATGAAGTAGTGAGCAAGAAGTAAACTAGAGGCCTTTGTTCTGAAAGAAAAGTTCCAGGAATTAGTTATCATTGTAGTATGTATAGCAAAGAAAAATGGGAATCCAAAGGAATTAGATAATAATAGTATGTCAGGTTTTATAGATCAAGGAACTTCAGGTGCATTTGAAATACTATTATAAAAGACAGGCCCTTATCCTTCAAGGACTGAAGTTCTACAGAGTGTTTAACCAATTTCACTATGGATAAAGGGGAAATGAGATGTTGAGTTTGATGTATTTACTGATAGAGTTGTAAGATAATTGTGTTTTGTTACTGATATGTTGTGGAGTCTACTCATTTGATGATTTTTAAAGCATTTAACAGCTGATTCTGGATTTTTCAATCTAGAACAATCCAATACTTCAACCCAACACTGAAATTAAAGGATTAACTAATAATAGGACTTTTCTGTTCTTAATGCAGTACATTGAGAAGTCTTACAACCCCTTTCTTCCTTTACACTCTTCCTTTTTGTTTTTCCTGTCGTCTGGTGACTTGTCTCTTTGCTTAATAATTCACCCTGTTTTTTACCTATGTACCTTCTTGCTGTTGATAAGAAAGGAAAAATTAGTATCATATAATGGTCTGTATCCAAGGAAGCCCCTCCCAGCCTTCCGGTTTTTAATTTTATCCTATTTCTACTTCTTCCATATTAAATGAGGTTGAAGATTTTTACTGGCTATGATATGCTATTTATAATGCATATGATACATGTTTTCATGGACTCACCTTAGGGTTCCTAAATAATATTCATATTTGTAGAAGAATGCTGTTTAGCTCTCAAGGTTTCATGCACAAAGACATAGGATCTTTTAAGAATATGCAACTTCAGAAGAAACATCATTCTGAGAACTCCTATAGGGTAAGTCTTCTCTATATTCCTTTTTCCTTATTGAAATTAATTTAAAATATCAAGAACTACTGAATCTACAAAGAAATTCTGATTGTGAATATGGTAATTTTGGCAAAACATTTAATTTGAATAAAGTAGATTTCATTTGTCTTCTCTTGTTTTCAAATACAGAAAACAAAAAAGGACACATTTTTTCTTAGGGTCCCTGTTCCTTAGTTACAAATTTATGATTTGTCAAATGATTCTCATCTATATCCAAAGTGATTTATAGAATAAACTTGATTTAATAAAATTGAAATATATCACTTCAAATGACAACTCTAAGTGAAATTCTGTTGGTATTATCCTTATTCCCATTTTGTAGATTAGGAAACTGAGGCTAATGGAGATTAAATGATTGCCAATGGTCAAAGAAGTACTATGTCAGTTATTTGTGCCAGTCACAGTGCTAAGAGGGAAGGTATCCAGCACAGAGGCATGATGGAAAAGTCCATAAGAGTGCATTTGTGTGGAAAATGAAAAGATGACTAGTCTGGGCCCCCTCTTAATGGGAATGACTCTTGGAAGAGTCAGAGGGAAGGGCCCCAGGGGCAGAGAGTATCGATGTATTTGAGGGCTGAAGTGATACTGCATGATATGAAGAGATTCCTGGGGCAAAATAGAGGAGTGCAGAAGAGTGCAGCTGGGTGCCAGAAACAAGATTTATTTTCAAGTTTCAAATCCAGTTTTCTTTCCACTATGTTGTCACTCCAATAATAACAGATATGTTCTGTGCCAAATTTTAATAATTATTTTTGTTACAAATTTTAAAAATAATTTTTCTAGATTTTGCTTAGTTTCAAAATGTTTTCAGTGTACTTGTTTTTCCTTACATGAATGTAATTTATCTAGGATTATACTGATCTAATCATCTAATTATGTACTAATTTTATCTTATAGTTAGTTTTTTTAAAAAATCACTTTATTGTGCCTACTTGTGGTATGGTGGATTGGGCACTGACATTAGGAATAGGAAAACCTGGATTCAAATTCCACTGTAGATTTGCTTTTGTGATGGTTGAAAAGTTCAAGAGACATAGTTTCTGGGTAATTAATCATTTTATTAATAATGCTAATGTTTTATTAATGGAAGAGTCAGTGACACTCTTGAATGCCAAAGACCCCCTCAGGTAAACCCATTCAACACTTACATGCCCTTGAAAGGGTGAGTGTTCCTGAGGATGGCAATTGATTCTGATTGGTTAGTAAGTATTGAGAGAGAGTAAATATAATGAGAGGTGGACCTTTTCTAATGAGGAGATGGGGGACATGACTTTGATTATCTTATCTACTTCCAAATCATCCACAGCCTTGGGGAAATTTAGACTAAGGATCTATGTCCCCCACCCAAGCCTGAGTAGAACACCATGAGCCAGGAGTTTCCCTGTAGATTAAATTCCTGGTAAATTTGGGTGGGGTAGCAGTAGAATGTTAATCCTATCTACTATCATCAGTCCTGTCCTTCAGAGGCTGAGCCTTGAAATGAAGACTTTAGGAAAAGGGGGAGAACTCTGTATCTCCCCAAATCATTGGTTATTAATAATAATTCCTCTCTCTGTATGACCCTGAGAAAGTCACTTTAAGCTCTCTTTGCCTTACTTTCCTCATTTGTAAAATTAGGGGGTTGGACTAGAGGGATCTCTTTTGATTTCTAAATTTATGAGCCTGTAATTGAAATGAATATATAATGCCAAATTCCAGTAGGACTAAAAAGTAAATATTAATAGTTTTAATGGTATTATGAAAAGATTAAGTGATGGCAGCTGTAATAACTTCAAATACTCAAATGACATATTAATAAATACTTCAAGACCTTCCTTAGAAAACAGCTTTAATTGGGCCTAATATTCCATTGGAGGGAAATGTGTAAACTGTAGTGGTCCTAATTCATAAGAACTGATCCATGAGCTCTTTAGACTCTTTAGCTAGTAGAATAGTTCGTCTTTTGTGTTACTCAGATGTTCAGAATACTTTGATGAAAACCTGTTATGTTAGGGACGCGTATTTCTGAACTTATAGAGATAATATGAATAGATAGATGACCTATTCTTGCCTTTTTCCTAAATTTCCAATCTACAAGGAGCTTTAGCAAAGAGAGATTCTTTTTTTTTTTTCCCTTAAGGCAGTTGGGGTTAAGTGACTTGCCTGGGGTCACACAACTAGTAAGTGTTATGTGTCTTAGGCTGGATTTGAACTCAGGTCCTCCTGAATCCAGGGCTGGTGCTTTTTTCACTGTGCCACCTAGCTGCCCCGCAAAGAGAGATTCTTAAAGGAGAGTATTTTCTAGAGAAACTAAAGAAGGTTTGTTTAACTTCCGTCTCCAGTTGGTTAGTACTCCGTGTAGCTTCCAGTGCATACTTCAAAAATGTTTTGTTCACCTGTGATGAAAGTAAATTGTTTTCTCTAGTGATACTACAGGACAGCTCAGTGACATTGTGGGTAGAGCACTGGGTTTAGAATCAGGACAATTCATTTTCCAGAGTTTAAATCTGGCCTCAGACACTTACTAGCTGTGTGACCCTGGGCAAGCCACTGTTTGCCTCAGTTCCTTATCTGTAAAATGAGTTTGGAAAGGAAATGGCTTGCCACTTTGCCAAGAAAACCCTAAATGGGGTCACGAAGAGTCAGCTACGACGGAAAAAATGACTGAACAACAAAAGTGATACTGTTTAGTATATTTACTTTACCATATCGCGAGGTCAATAACAGTGTTATAATATTTTTCATTTCTGTCTCTTGAATTTTGAGTAGTTCTCTGTATAATATTTTATGGTGGTGTTATCCATAGTTATGACATATACTTACTCCCATTTTATAAATGAGAACACCCAATTTCAACAGTTGGTTGGATAAATAATTTGTCTCATTGCATAAGATCATGTACTATAAATGGTAGAATCAGGATAAGAACCACTAAAATTTTATCGGAGATGCTGCTATGATTCAAAAATTATAATTTGAAAGGGAGTATTATTTTCTATAAAGCAACCAACCATTAACTAAAAATAATTTGTACCAGAGTTGCTTGTTTAGTGGTTTTATTTTTAAATATTGCCTTTATAAAAGAACATAAGTAGTATGACTATTACTTGAAGGGCCATATTGTTATTGTTAGAGTATATATTCTCTTAATCGATAAGTATTCATTTTATGGCAAAAAGTTTGCTTGGCACTGGAAACAACAAGATGAAAATGAAATAGGCCCTGCCCTCAGAGAACGTATGTGTCTTTTGGGGAAAAGAGCATGAACATGGACAAGTAAATCCAAATTGATACATCAAATGAATATTAAGCAATTTCTGGAGGAAGGACACTGGCATCTTGGGTTAAGTTAATCAAGATAAATGTCATATAAGAGATTGCACTTTAGCTGAGCCTTAAAAGTAGCTAGGATTTAAGGAACAGAGGTGTAGGGAGCATCCTGTGCAAAGGCATGTAAGGATATGTAATGTCATGTATGAAGAATAGGAAGTACTCATTTAGCTGGAATGTAATCTGTGAAGGAGAGCAATGTGCAGTGAGCCTGGAAAGATAGACTGGAACCATGTTGTGACAGGTTTGCAGCACCAAACAGAAGAGTTTGTATTTTATCTTTGAGTCAGTTGGGAGCAGGGGAGTGACATGGTCAGTCAGACCTGTGTTGTAGGTACCAAAATATATTGCTTCAGAGTGAAAACATAACATTAGACCACTATCTTCTGTACTTGTCTGTTTCTGTACTGATTTCACATTTCTGTTGTCTTTTGATTTCTGAATCTATCTTTACTGTGTTACTTTTGATTTCAGTTTTTTCCTGCCTTCCCTATTACTGTAAAGGCAACATCATCCTCTTAGTCTGTCAGGTTGGCAACCTAGGAGTCATCCTGGTCTCTCACCCTTCTGCCCCACCTCACCACCATATATCCAATCTGTTGCCAAGGCCTGTTGAATTTGTTTAGAGCCATTTTTTTATAGGTATTTGGAGGGGTTTGGGGAAGAGCTCAAGCAAGGCGCTGCTTGTACTCCACCATCTTGGCACCGCCCTCCTTCAGGCTTCTTTAAACATCAGTCCACACCATATATTCTTCAATTCAGTGACACTGGCCTCCTTGTTATTTTGTGAAAAAGACATTCCATTTCTCAACTCTGTGTATTTTCTCTAGCTGTTCCCATGCTTGGAATGCTCTCCCTCCTCATCTCTGCCTAAATGGCTTCCTTTAAGTCCCAACTAAAATACCGTATTTACAGCAAGTCTTTCCTGACCCCTCTTAATTCTAGTGCCTTCTATTAGTTATTTCCTATTTTTACTGTATGTAGCTCATTTGTACATATTTGTTTCTGTGTTTTCTCCTACATTGTGAGCTCCTTGAGAGCAGGGACTATTTTTTGGATCTTTATGTGTCCCCAGTACTTAGCACAGTGCCTGGCTCATGTGGGTGCTTAATAAATGCTTATTGATTGATTGATTCATCTCTGGACAGTAGTAGAACTTAGAGCTCACCTTTTCTCCTGCCACCTGTCCTCCTTGAAGCTCCAAAAACAGATAAATGCAGTAGCAATTCAGCCACCTTCTTTCATCCAGCTATTCTGACTATATTAATCTAGGTGAATAACCTATGGGAACCTGAATTCCCAGTAGTAAGAGAATAAAATCAAGTCACAACCTCCTTACAATGTAAGATTCTTTTTTTGTGACCAAAATTATATGCAAAAACATAAATACCTGCTAAAAAATGTTGACCATTGAAGTTGAGAATAGTAATTTCCAATGGAATAGAAAGGTTTTTGTGGTAGTGAAATACTGCATAACCTTCTGTGTTAGAGATTTTAGATTAGACATAAGGAAAACTTCCCTGTCTTCTAGGTTCTTTTAACAATTCAATAAAAAGTTTATACATCTCTAGTACTTTACCAACCTTTCTAAGTTATCATATTTGAAGAAGAGTGGGATGTACATATTGGTACAATGACTCCCTCTTATCATTTAAATTCTGCCCGTGATGCCTAAGGAGAAACAGTTGGGGAAGAAGTCTAGACTATCTGGATACATTTGAACAGATTGTCCCAGAGTGGTGATGGAAAATAAGGAAGAATAATTGGAGATATTGTAGATAGTGAAGGCAGCAGTCAAAGGCTGATGTGCTGGACTGGATGGCCTGATATGTCACTCTTTGATAAGCATGCTGGTAACTGCCAGCCTCAGCTATGCTCTGATATAGATAAATATTAAATGTTTATTACTCCATTATTTTTAACCAGTAGAAAAGTTGTAGTCTTATTTCTACTCTAGCTCAGTGGATCATTTATAAAAATGTAGTATAGTCAATAGAATTTTAAAAAATTCTCATGAATTTACTGGAGTAAATATAATTTATAACTTCTAAATTTAGATATTTTCTGTGTATTAAAATGTTTATGGAGGTTATTTCTTTTACAGCTCCAAACTTCATTCTATCTTTGTGTTGTAAATTAGCTAGATAATCTAGTTATAAAACCAGATTTCAGAAAGAAAATTGAATTTAAAAGAAGTTTTATCTTTCAAATTCTACAAATATTTTTTAAGCTCCTGAGTACAGCCATCTTAAATCCTTTATGTAATTGTGTTGAACACATTTTCTGTTACTTTTGAAGCTTCTTTTCTTTAAGTATTTCATTAGATTGTTATAGTTAATCATTTAAAACATACAGTGGCATGTTGGAACTTTGATGTTTCTGGACAGATTTTTTTTTCTAAAAATATAGAATATTAGCACTTACTGGATGTCATGCTTAGATTTGGTATGTCTAAATTAACTTCAGTTATTTTTATGTATGGATTCCAAACCAGTGCTATATGTTAGAGGTAGAGAAAGTTTATGAATGAAATAGAATTTTTTCTGGGCTTTTTAAAAATGTGTTTTTCATATCATACATATGGGATGTGTGCACATTCACAACTCTTTATCATTTTCTCATCCTTTATGATCTGTACTAATAGAGGGAATACCTACATAGATGAAATCATAAATCTGTTGAATAATGGAAGCATTAAAGGATTTTGAGTATGTAACATTGTGCAAACATTTCCATAATATTTTATTTGCCATCATTTTTATTAGTTTGAGAAATGGTATGATAGTGAATAGGGCACTGTACTTGCAGCCAAGAAAACCTAGGCTCAATCCTGCCTCCAACACCGACTAGTTGTCAGACCCTTGGCAAGTGCCTTTACTTTTCTGTGCCTCAGTTTCCTTATCTCTAAAATGAGGGAGTTGGACTTACTGACTTCTAAGGTCTGTGATCCTATTCTTTGGTATCTTCTGCAATTTAGGCAAGACCAGCTTTGGTTTTTAATTTTGATAACATAAGTGACTATATTAGAATCTTTAACGTTTTATACTGAATTAGTAAGTTAAAATGAAAACAAAAAGTAAAAGGAGCTTATCACCCTTTTCTATATGGCTAATGGACTAGTTGGTTAAACTCCTTAGTAGAACTTCACAAAAGGATATGCCTTTCTTTTCAAGATTAAATTGCCATGTCATCCTGAAGTGCTTCCTTTCATGTAGATCATAGAGTTAGAACTGGGGCAGACAATGGAGATGTTGTAGCTCATTCTGCTACACAGTTTACAGGTGACAAAATTCACGTCCAGAGGGATAAAATCACTTGTCCAAGATCATACCAGAAGGAGCTGAACCAGGGTTTGGACCAGTTCCTTTTCTGGGTTTTTTCCAATATATCCTTGCTGTTTCTGAATTAATGCATACTTTAAATGTTTTGGAGGCATGCTCTTGTTAACTAGTTGCTGAATGCCATAAATCAGTTAGGCATTTAATAGGTTATCATATTATCCCCTTTGTTGGAATACAGACAGGAGTGAGAAGACCAGGGAATTAGAAACTATTTTTGACATCAGTAAATGAATCTAGAATTTTATAGAAGTATTGAATGTATGTCCATCCTATGCAACTTTAATGAAGTACTTTGACCATTCAAACAAAACTGTCTAAAAGAAGTATTGAAGAATAATACAAAGAAAGAGAGGTCCCTTTTTAAGACAAAGTGTTTTAGTAAGTCAGAGACAGCAGAGAGGTTAAAGAAAAATGAGAGTAGGGAAAAGCACTTTTAGTACTCCCATAACTGCACCAGAAGGCCAGTTATAATTTCTGTGACATGAGAATGTCAGAAAACTAACTGTAAAAGATTAGAAAATCAGATAATCTAAAGTAAAAGTAGCATGTCTAAATGGCATGCCCAAAGAGGTTACAGGCAAAAAATGAATAAATGAAATGGGAGACATCCCAGTGGGCCAACTCTTCTATGCTATGTCATTTCCATCGTATAGGAAAGATACATGTCCTACTTCCCCTCTCCATATGGAATGTTAAATTAACTTGAGAGGCTGGGTTTGAGAGAATTAGTTGATAAATAGAATTGAAAGGGTTCTGAATTAATTAGAAAATGAAAAGTTTATGATAGGAGGAAGAAATTCCATAATATGGAATTGATATATCCATGAAATGACTTTGGTAAGAGGAAAAAATTTTAACAACAAGCAAAGGTCAGTGCATGGTGATGAAACAAATCGATGAGAAAGTACTAGAAAAACTAATTAGGAAAGAATAGGGGAACATTCAAAGTACTCAGCACAGTGCCTGGAATAGAAGCTACTTAATAAATGCCTGTTGACTGACTGAAAGAATAAAGAATTGAACTTGGAGAAAATGCGATATTAGAAATCCCTAGTCTTTTTGTTCTCTAGAGTGAGAGGGTGTAATGTTTACTAGAACTTATATTCATTTTAGTGCTTTGAATTCAGTGTGTAATTAACAAGGCAAAGTGATCTTCATAAGATTCACTTCAAGTCATTTTGATGAATTAAAAATATGATACTAAGGGTGATCTGTATTGATCTACAAAATGAAAAGACTGTGTTTGTTTCCTACATCCTAATTAGCTACCTCATTCCAAATGTGAATTTGAGGGAAAGATGGCAAGAAGAAAGTTGCCACCACTGTTAGTTACTAAGACCTTTCTTAATTAATACACACACAAAAAAAAAGCCCAATGAATTTTTGCAAGGTTTTCTTAAGATAATTTTCTGCTTAGAAATAATATTCAGTATGATTTTTTTTTGTGTATAAAGTAGATTGCTTGTGAATTTGAAAGGTTGTACTTAATTTTTTACCAGAAGATTTAGGTACATGCTTGAACCAGCATAAACAAAAGCTTCTTCATTTATCCCCAGTCGGTTTCATTTAAGCATGAGAAAATATCACGCACTGGCGTGGTCAGCTGTAAGCCACGCAGCCATCATGCTTAAGTAGTTTTTTGTAAAAGACTTGTGTGTGTTTCGTAAAATACGCTTTATTTTAAAATTAGGGCTTCCTGTTGCAGCTGTTCCAGGAGCTCTGAGTCCTTTGGCTATTCCAAATGCTGCTGCGGCAGCTGCTGCAGCTGCTGCTGGCCGAGTGGGTATGCCTGGAGTCTCAGCTGGTGGCAACACAGTCCTGTTGGTTAGCAATTTAAATGAAGAGGTTAGTGAAACCTTTTACTGGCTTTCATTCTTTTAACTCCATTTCATTTGTGAAAGTTTATCATTTTTTCTTTTTTTTCTACATTTTTCCTTATATGTATGTTAGTCAAAGTATTTTCTGTTTGTCTACTTCTGAATAAAATTAAAGTACTTAAGAAAATACTTTATTTTCCTAGACAGTCATTTATATATTTCTTTATATATGGCTGCCTATTTTTCCTAAGAAAAATATGGTTACATGCTATTGTTTGGCTTTTTTATTTTACATTTTATGTTTTCAAAGGCCAATGCGATCTAATTTGCAGATTTAACTCTAAAACAGTTTTGCTCGTCTTTTCTGATAATTTGCTTGTTCATTTCATGCTTACATGTCATTGCATTTTTAAAATCTTATTTTATGTGAACTACTCTAATACATTTTTCTTTGAAGGTTCTCCCAAAGATCTTGACGAGGCACTCTTCCAGTCTTTCTTAGTAATTTTTTCTTTGCAGTTTTTAGTCATTGTCTTCTTTTAAAAAAACTCTTCACCTTTAGTATTTTTTCTTTCTTGTTAAATCTGAAATCTAAGGGGTTTTTTCCTTTAGTTCTACATTTTTATGTCTTGTATATTTTATTTTGATTGCTGTGAAAGCTGGTATGAAATGTGGGAAGCTTGATGTATCAATTTATGATGTCTAGTTTGAACATTTGTTTCATTTCAATTGGCCTCTGTTAATGTGAACATTAAGCTTATTTTATCATTTGATACTATTTTGTCATCCACAGTTTTGCATGCTAAAGTGTTTGAATCAGAGTGCCTTTTTCTTTTAAAAAAAACTTTTGCCTGCATTTCATAACCAGCCATGCTTATGCAGTTGAAGTTCAAAGTTTAAAATTCCTATTGCATGCTTTCTCCTCCCTCCTCCCATGTTGAGATGAAATGCTGTAATTTACTCTTTGATATGGATGTACTTTACCCATATTTGTCTTGGGTGACTACATTTTACTCAGTTTTTCTTGTACAGTACATAAACCAACCATTTTCTGACCAAATTCCTGCATTTCCTATGTACTGACCTATATTTTATTTTTTTTGTTCCCCAATTCCTTATTTTTCTTCTGCATTGCTGTTTCCCTTCCCCATTTCATCCTTTTCCCTATGTGTTCACCTTCCCTTTCCTTGTCTTTTCCCAAATGCCCATTCCCATCCCTGTCTTATCCTTTATTTTCCTTGTCCTTGTCTTCATTCCCTGTCTCCATTCCCCTATGTTCATGCTTCTGTGCTTGAACAAATGTTCCTCGGACCAACTTGCCCCAATTAACCGCCTTGAACCATGATCCATGACCACCTCACCATTCTGCGGGAACCACCCTTCGTTATGGATGATCTGTTCATCTCCGCTCTTCCTCGACTCTTCTCTCTTCTTGTCTTACGCTGCTTGCTCTTCTCTCCTTCTAAAGATGGTTACGCCCCAAAGTCTGTTTACCCTCTTCGGTATGTTATTGTTAGCACTATACTTTTATTATTGATTTGATTTTTGTTTCACCTTAATTCTTATTTGTAGCTAGCACTTTGGCTTAAAGTTGAATAGTAAATCTTTTGCTATTTTTCTTTTGCTGTTTAAAAACTCTCCATAGACACAAAATTTGTTTTAATGCATGCTAATTTATTTTGCATGGTCTTTAATTTAATATCATTCACATAGCTTTGAGGGTTTATCAAATTTATTCTTTTCAAAATTCACTGTTCAAAATCTTGATCTTCTTTACTCATTGGTATGAATGTTAAGATTGAGTGAGTGATCTTGTTGATGTCTGAGTGTTTCATTGATATGTCAGAATTATATTGCTTAGTTGACTTGCCCTTAAAATTAATTTCATTTTTGGATTACCTCTCTGACTTCAAAAAGGTGTTTATGGGGATGTGCAACGTGTGAAGATTTTATACAATAAGAAAGACAGTGCACTTATACAGATGGCTGATGGAAACCAATCACAACTTGGTAAGACTGGATTACATGTTTGTGCTCTAAATCTTCAGTTACAGATTTTTAGACTATACTAATTCCTTTTTAGTCCATTTTAAAATTATTTTGGTTGCATTCTTAATCTCTGGAAGAAAATAAAATGTAATTTTACCAGCTTTGCACATCAAATACTGAATAGTTGTATTTAATGCAAATATTTGTAATTGTCATTTTCCATTGACTACTATAATTATTTTATAGATGAATTTTTTGGCCAAGGTGAATAAGAAAATCTCACTTAAGAAGCATATCCAGTCATTTCCAGTCACATTTACTTTGGTTAATGTTACACTGTATATTTAATTCTCCAGTATAATTCCTGTTTATTATTGCAGTTTCAATTTTTTTTAAAAGTGATTACTGTGGCAACCCCATCATGATGTCTTACCACCTTATGTTTAAAGTTGTTTTGCTTTTCAGTATTAACCTTACACTAACTTATTCTCTCCTTAGGGATCATTATGGCCTCAGTCCCTAGCATAGATGCAGACTCAGCTGGTTCTTATTTTTGCTTTCCATCTACAAAAGCTAAACTAAACCCTCCCCGTTCCTGACTTGCTTCCCCTTTAGGTACTCTCTTCATTATTCCCATGCCAACAGTAAGCTGCTCTTTAGATTTAATTTATATTTCTCCCACCTGATTTCTCTCTGTTGCCTCACAGTCAGGTGTCTAATTCAGAAGAAAAGAAGAAGCCTTGAACTGTCACCCTTCTTCATGTATCTTCCTCAAAGAGAGACCTGGGAAGAAGGGGGAAGGGGTGGGGTAATGACTGCTGTCTTCAAAGAAAGATTAGGCTTTTTCTGGTTGGTTCTAAAGAACCAAGAGGAAAGATAGGTGGAAGTTGCAAAGAAATAAATTTAGGCATGATGTCAGGAAAAAATTTAATAATAGAACTATTTAAAAGTGGAATGGGTTGCCTTGGGGAGGACATGAGTTTCCCTCCCAAGGGCTTTTCAAGCAGAGACTGGATAATCATGTATCAGGTATGTAATAAAGGATAGGATTATTCAGGTTATGTGTTGGACTAGATGGGAAGGGGGAAAGGGAACAGGCATTTATCAAGAACCTACTATGTGTCAGGCACTGGACTAAGTGCTTTGCAGATAATCTTTTTTAGGGGCCTCTAGTGTCCCAATTCTGAAATTTTGCAGTTTAGAAATTATTGAAGAAAAGCTTTATTATAAGAAGGAATGTTGATTCTCAATATCAGGGTAGAAGCACTCCCTTTGCCTCCCTCAGTGTGACTGGCCTTGAGTGAGCTCTTGGAACTAGAGTTTGTTAGCTCTAGTTTGTTTTGTACATCATGATTTATTTAGTATGAGTTTAAAGGGTATCCCAAAAGCATTAATGCAGTTTTAAGCTTTTGTAGCTTTTTTTTTTTTTGAAGCAGTTGCTCAGAGTCACACAGCTAGTGAGTGTTATGTGTCTGTTTTGTAGCTTTTTAAAACAGCACTAAGACTACTATATTTACTAAGCCTCCATATGTCATTTGGAGAGAATTCATCATAATGAAAGTTTCTAATGTCAGATTGCTTGAAATAGGAGACAGTATTGTATGGTGTATAAGGAGATTGTCTAAAAGCTAGGAAGACCATGATTCAAGTCCTGCTTCTCACATGTACAGGACACGTAAGTGACCCTGAGTAAGTCACTAACCTCAGTGTCTCACATGACTCTAAAGAATAAAAGATTGCAGAGCAAGTGTTGATCTCCATTAGCAAGAGGAGTTTGTTCACATGGAGTTTCTTATACATTGGAAAACACAATTTAATCTTAATCCCTATTGTTTGAAATAAGTATTTCCTGCATTACACCTAATATCACAAACTGTGTACTATGAAATCCTTTACTACCCTCATTTTCTCTCTCTTCCCATTAGCTTTAAATTACCTAGCATGAATTATTAGTCTTCTGACTATGCGATGAGAAAGAATTTAGAATTTCCTTAAAGTCTGTTCATCTCCCTCATTGATGCTGTGGTAAATTATGTAATAATAATTTAAAAGAATTCTTATGAATACATCTTTGAAAATACTCATTCATCCCCAGTACCTGGGAGCTTAGGCACAGGAGATTGAGACTGTTGTCTTTTAGAATCTGCTATGTTGCCTAAAATACAGCTTTCTGTTCTCCTTCTGCTTGGTTTTAATCTTGGAATCTGTGTTCATAGGAGAATCCAGTGGATTTCCTGTAGGCAGATGCTTTGTTGTGCTACTTTAGTAATGTAAGAACAATGAATGTCAATGAAAATAGTGAAGGAAGGAGCAGTTGACAGTATTTAGAGGGGAAAAGAAAGAAAGAAACATTTATTAAGTGCCTGCTATGTGCCAGGCACTGTGCTGAGTATTTTATAAGTATCTTCATTATATCATATGAAGAGGATTAATGTATATTTTAGAAACTATATAAAATATACTGACCAATTTTTTTAAACTAATTGCATACCCTTAGAAAAATGTTATGTAGACACTAATTTTTCCAGATACCCCCCCCCCTTTTTTTATTGAATAATACTGGACAAAAAAAGTTCTTCAGCAACAGTTGTTCTGCTTTTCCCAAATGTCACATTATTTGGGTGCTGAAAAGTACCAGAAAAGTTGTATTACCACCACAGTAAGTTAATTGTTACCTTTACTTTAAAAAAAAAAAAGCTTTTACTTTTCATATTTGGATGAGTTATTTGTTCTGCTTTTTCCAAATGTTGCATTGTTTGGGTGCTGAAAGGTATCCCAAAGGTTGTCTTGCCACCACAGTCAGTTGTTACTTTTATTTTTAAAAAAGCTTTTACTTTTCATATTTTGGTGAGCTATTTGCAAAAATATCTTCGCTGTTTTCATTTACTTATAAAGTTGGAATCTCTTTAAAAAAAACAGCTTGGCTATATACAGAAAGATCATGAGTGTACCAACTTGTACATCTTGAGTTACTGAATTATGTTTAAAAGGAATATAGACTGTATTTCCTAGAAATATTTTATTTTGTGTGATTGTAAACAAAATCTATGTAGCATTCATTAAAAAAAGTTATGCCTGTTTGTTTAATCTTTAAAAGTACAGGCTACTCTTGCTTATTTGGGATGTGATTATTTAATTTCATATTATCTAGGCTTAATTTTTATCTTTTCTGCTGTCTCTCTGTTCTTTTCATTGAACATACTTCTACTAGAAGATATGCAGAGGAAACAGAAGGAAGTAAAACTTAAACTAATAGTAATCCATCAAATGAATAAGACTATGATCAGTCATTTTATGTGTATATGTGTTTTGTGCTCAATTTCCCTCCTGCTCTCAGTTTTTTCTTGCTATTTCTATTCATTATCCCATAACCTTTTTGTTCTTGGAGCTCTTAGATTTTATTTCTTCATCCCCAGTTTAGTGGCTACATTGTAAAGAAGGGTCCTTCTTCTTTCCTTAACTTTCTTTCTAAAACTCAACCCTTATAGTGTTGTTTCTCAAGCTTTATGTCCAGTATTTTAAACTAATAAAACTATACTTAAATGGATATGTGATCTCATCAGTTTTGATGTTTTCCTCTGTGATACAGATTGCAGCCCAACCATATCTGCCCATCTTATGTCTCTTGTCCATGACCTTCCATAAGTTCATTTCAGAGGGTTAGTTAAACATATTGAAGTTCTCCCTTACTTTCTCTTGCAATGTGGAGGATACCATTGAAGCATCCAAGCCCCTGTTATCCCTTACTTTTGCCATTTTCCTTTTTGTCTATATTCTTCCTTGAACACAAATGCTTTGAAATATGTATACTTTATTTATTCCAGTTAAATAGAACTATTTACCTAGAATATTGAATAATTCATGGTTTGAGATTATAACACTCTTTAATAAAAGGATTTTATCCTAATTATAATGGAAATTGAGTGTTTTCTGTACTCTTAAATAGAATGCATTATAGGATTTCATGATTGAGTTTATTCAGGTACAAGTTATTGTAGAATGTTCTACACCTTAAGGGGAGAACTTTTACATCTGGGCACAGTTAAAAATCTAAGAATGATATACAGATGCTGTAGACCTTAAAAATGGAAGTAAAAAAGGCATATTTGTTTTTGCAAATCATAATAGCTATATATGACCAAAGAACTTAGTTTCCTCTGTGTTTTCAGAAAATAATACTTTATATTTCTATGACACTATACTGTTGCAAAGCATGTTCACCCATAACCTCATTTAATCTTCGCATCAACCTTGTGTAGTAGGCAGGTAAGAAAATTTATGCAAACTAGTTAGTAAACCCAATTAGATTTTGAGAGTACAGTGCATTATCGAATGTCTTTTCTTTCTCTCCCACAATACTGAAGATAGAATACACACACACACACACACACACACACACACAAACACTGATGAACTTCTTATTTCAAGGAACCATGGTTTCTTTGGCGTGAGAACTCACTTTATCAATCTAAATTGCAAGTTCCTCTGTACACTTTAGTAGTTAAGTCTTTGTGAGCTGTTGTGATTGGGGGAAAAATCATCACATGGTGGTCAGTTGGTACTGCGAGTCTTTTTGAACTTTGAGGAGATGTGTAATCTGTCACTGGACATTGTCTCCAAAGCATTTCTGGCTTGGTAGCTTGTGCTGTCACTGTACTTGTCATAATTTTCAAAAGCCCAAGGTTTCACCATATCTGAAAACTGGGGATCTATTTATAATTCACCTAAAGTGACATGACTGAGTAGGAATAAAGGAATAAGATTAAAACCTTAGGTTTTCTGGTTGATGACCTAGCGTTCTCCCTATTGTATCCTGACACTGCCGTTTACCTTTGTATCAATAACTAATTATATTCTTAACTACTTAATTTAAAACTTTAATATGGTTCCAGTATGTGACAGATCAGGAAATATTTACTACTATTTAAGAGTCATGAGTATGGATGATGGAAAGATTTGAGGAATAATTAACTCTTTTTTAAAAAATAGATTGTCCATTTCACATGTATGTGTAGAATAAAAAATGGAAATATTTGTACAAATAGCTGTATTTTGAACTCAATTCAGTATTCTGCATTGATATTTATTCTAATTCATTATTTCAGAAAGAATGCTAAACTACTAGTGGTTCCTTCTATTTACCTCAAGAGTTCATTACAATATATTGAATTGTAGAATTTTTAGTAGATGATAATATTATTATGGTTTACTATAACCTAAAAAAAATCTGGTAAATCTTTAGATTAGTATAAAGTAAATTTATCTTGTTATTTTTTATGTGAAGCTTAATTTGTTTTGTGGTTTTTTTTTAATAATGAATTTCAAATAAATATACTAACTGTTTAATTTACCCTTTGGCACATCATTATATTTGTTTTGGTATGTATTTTAAAATATGCCTTCTTTCCTTAGCAATGAACCATCTGAATGGACAAAAAATGTATGGGAAGATTATTCGGGTTACTCTCTCCAAGCATCAAACTGTACAACTACCTCGAGAGGGACTTGATGACCAAGGCCTAACTAAAGATTTTGGTAATTCCCCATTACATCGCTTTAAGAAGCCTGGTTCTAAAAATTTTCAGAATATATTTCCTCCATCAGCCACTCTTCACCTTTCCAATATTCCGTAAGTATTTCAGTAGGAAAATGTGAAGGGCATGTGCATTTATGCCATAAAGTAGAAGTTATTAACCCTTCCTCTTTTTCTCTCCACTCTTTCTAGTCCGTCAGTAGCGGAAGAAGATCTACGTACACTTTTTGCTAACACTGGGGGCACTGTGAAAGCATTTAAATTTTTTCAGTAAGCAAGCTTCCTTGTTTTTAAATTTTTAAAAAAATATATTATAGAAATACATGTTTATTCTAGGTAATTTCTATTGTTTCTCCTTAAAGAGATTTATATTTTTAGTTTTTCTCCCTATCCTTCCCTCCCCCACATACACATACCCAATCAAATATTTAGGTTCTCTAGTATTTGTCACATTTTTAACTTGCTAATTTTGTTTCAGAAGAGATCACAAGATGGCGCTTCTTCAAATGGCAACAGTGGAAGAGGCTATCCAGGCACTGATTGACCTTCATAATTATAACCTTGGAGAAAATCACCATCTGAGAGTTTCCTTCTCCAAATCAACAATTTAAAAAAGAGATAAAGATTTAGGGTGAATCACATTGTCAGTGTCATCACCTGTTGACTGTTCAGAAAAGTGGGGACCAGAGTTTGACTTTTGGGTTTTTTTCATGCTGTTATCATTCCTTGGTTATAATAAAATGAAATGCATATGTTAAAAGGCAGAGGTATTAACTGCTTTTTTTTTTCATCTGTTGTATAGGGAATCCATTTTATTGTCTGTTGAAAAGTTTTCAGTTATATCCCACCTTTTGGTTTGTTTTTTTTTTCCAACTTAGTTGACATACGTGCCTTAAAAAGGAAAACTAGTATTGCTAGAATGCATTTACTAGAAAAAGGAATTGGTTGTCTAGGGCACATTGTTACATGGGAATTAAAATATGTTTAGGCAGGGGTGTGTAAAAAGGTTAAGTTTTTGTTTCTCCTGCTTGGAACTTATTTTTTATTATTGGCTTATCGCATTTCTTTCTATTTAATCAGATGAGATACATAGCATTGAAAGAATAAAACACTGCATTTTATTTTATTTTATTTTTTTATTTCTACTGCCTTAGGCTTTCTTCCTTTAAGGTACATTGGCCTTCTGTATCTCATGATTCTGGTCTAGATTCAGTTATGAATGTAGGCATTAGTTAAAATTAACAAGGGTGCAGAGTATTAATTTCTTAAGACAACAAAAGTGATTTCTGTAAGTTTGAGCCCCATGTGGAAAGCATTGTGGAATCTTAACCTTTTTGTACACACTCTTGTGGGACGTATCATATAAATGTCAGCACTAAGTAATGTCTTGTTTGTGGCTGAATATTTTTCGTAGATGTTTTTGAAGTTGACATGACTTATGTGCATTTAAATATATATTGCCATCTTTAGTTTGTAATTAAGGTTTGGAATATGGTTGTGGATTTCTGAGCATGTGCAGACTGGTCTAGCTAGTTCAGGAACTGGTGCATGTATTTTTCAAAGATAAAGAAAGTGTACTGCGAAAATTTGCAGGAAGATTAATTTTGTGGCAGTTTTCTAAAACTGACAACCAGGTGGGACCAAAGTTTATGTGCCTTTAGTCTTAATTTACCTTGCATTGTAATATTCAGTTTTAATAAATCTTCAAACTATTTTGTATTTAGGAATAGATCTGACTTTACTATAAACATGGCTCAGAATCTACAGGTCAAATTAATTTGAACAATTCTTGTCAATCTGAATTGTTGATTCTGTTTAAATGACCAATACTTTTTGAAATTGATGTACTTAGTTTCAAGATTCATAGATTCTGTTATCTATGTAGACAAAATGGTCATGTATATTTTCTATTAGTTGGGTTTTTACATCTTTAGAAATGTAAAATTCAGTATAGTTTGGAAGCGGCACAATTAAAAATTAATTTTCTAACAAAGTTGGGAGGTTTGACGGTCGTTTAATTTCACTTTATGTGTACTCTGCTTACCTCTGTAGCATGCTCAATAAACACTTCTGTAGCTCTGTATTCACCTTTTCTGTCTTTCTCTGCTGCCTTTTCTCTTTTCTCTTCTTTGTTTTCACTCTACTGTGCTTCTGAATTCATGTTTATTCTCTGCCAGGGTGGGAAAGGAATAATAATATTCTATTTCTATGGCTTTTTACCATAAATCTAGATGCTGTGAAAATATACCAACTGGTTTTTTAAATGTGAAAGACAGTAACTACTTTTCAGGAGGACACATATTAAACATTTCCCACCCTGTTATAATCTACTGCTTTAAAGACATAACTTTTATTGTAGCTTGTTAGTTCTCTCTATCTCTTGTTTTTTGTTTTTTTGTTTTTTTGTTTTTTAATTTTATTTTAGTAGATTTATGCACTAATAGATCTTTCAGGTTTGCCATGCTCTCGCTGCAGTTTCATCTTTCATCTTTTGTGTCTGCTAAAGATTTCCTACTAATCATAAAAGTACATTGTGAATATCAAGAAAGTTACAAATACTACAGAAAGGGAATGTAACAGCAGACCATACAATGCTGAAGATGGGCTGGGTGGATGGACGTAGAGGATGGGGTTAAAGAACATTCTTGACTATTACAAGGATAATCTATGTGTTTACAAATGCAAGGGTTATAATTTTCACTTCCCAAAGACTTTCTGTCAAAGGAATAACATGCTCTCTACCAAGGTTCAAAATATTCTTCTGTCACTTCTCTTTAAACAGCTAGGTTTATTGATGTCAGATTGCAGTGTGACCTCATGTCTGGTCCTTAAGTTTGTTCTTTTACCAATAAATATCTGACAACTGTTTAAAGGTCACTCTATAACCAGGGGTTCTGCACTGGGAGAATAAAAATAAGTGAGTTTAAAGATTATGAAATACATTTAGGTAAGTTACAAATCAAAAGGTAATTCATTCATCTTCCAAAATGAAGCCTATGGTAAATGAAATTTTATCAGTTTTGAAATTGAGAAAGTACATTTGGGATAGGAATAGTTTTTATTTTGACATTACAGTTCTGTAGGCATTTTAGATATTAGAGCATTGGTTCTGTATTAAGTTTTAAAATGCCACCTGCAGCATTATATACTTACTAATAAAACATCTGAGAGCAAAGTTTTTTTGAAGAAGTGAGGAAGTTGAAAAGCTGTAGTGCTGAGGACTAAGTGACATCTCTGCAACATATGGAAGTGCTCAAGGGGTTTCAGATTTAGTGAGGGAGAATATACCTATGTACATGAGTTATTATATTCTGATTTGTATGCGATAGAGACTGGGAGGGGGGCAGGGTGTAGTGCTGGAGCTACCCTTGAAACCAGGAAGACTTGGGTTCAGATCTTACCTCTGGCGTATTGGCTATGTGACTCTGGAAAAGTCACTTTATCTCTGCCTGCCTTGGTTTCCTCAACTGTATAATTAGGATAACAGTACCTATTTCCCAGGGTTGTGAGGATAAAATGAGTTCATATTTGTAAAGTAAACCTTAAAGTGCTAATAAATGTTAGCTCTTCTAAGCAACTCTAATACTATAAGTTTCAGAGCAGTGCCAGCCTGCTTGGTAGAGGGAGTTGTTTCCTGGGAACTCCCTGTACCAATGAAATCCTAGGTCCAATCCCTATCCCTAATTTCTGTGAGCAGTAAAAAAAAAAAAAAAAATAGGAGGGAGAAATTATTTCTTGGGGGAGAGAAGTGAACAGATAAGATCAAATATGTCATATAAACTCCCTTTGAAGGTTTTAGAGCCTTACTGGACAAAAACAGGAGATAAAGACTCTGGAAATATGGAGCGATATGGACAGAGAGTTAATATTGGAATGAGAAGAGGATATAGAGACTTTGTAATTCAGTGTCCACCTGAAGTTATGAATCTCGACCACTGTCCCTGAAAAGTGATCATCTGGTGTAGGAGCTAGCTTTCTGTCACTTAAGGAAGCCTATTCCATGTTTGGATAGCTCTAGTGTTAGTAAGATTTTCCTTATGTTAAGTTAAATCCTTCTCCCTGTAATTTCAATGTAGTTTTGTCTTCTAGGATCAAAGTGCATGGAAATAAGAGGGAGGCAGAAATCATGGGACATGTGAGTAAGCCAGTTTGGCAGGAGGTGTGAATATGGGAAGAAGAATAATGTGAAAATACTAAAAAGGTAAAATCATAGGATTTTAGAGCATTTGGAGGAATCGAGATGAATTTACTCTGATCTGATATAGGAATTGTTTCTACAACATTCCTCATAAATGGTTTAGTAAAGTTTGCTTGAATACCTCAAATGATAGGGAACTTACTAGTTTATGAGAGTCCGTTCCTTTCTAATTATTAGAAAGTTTCTACTGCATCAGAATTTTCCTTTTTAAAATGTCATGTAATCACAGAACTTCATGAGTTAGAAGACACCTCAAATCATCTAATCCAACTCCTACCTGGCTGGTAATACCCTCTACAACATTCATAACCAGAACTGGTAATCCAGCCTGTATTTGAAAGACCTCCTAATGAGAGGCAGTCTCACTACTTTCTGAGGCAAATTATTCCACTCTTGGTTATAGGAATTTTTCATTAGGTTAAGCTAAAATCTGTACAACTTGTACCATTTACTTCTAGTTTTGATCTCTAGGACCAAATAGAACAAATCTAATTTCACTTCCATGTTGTAGCTTTTCAGATCCTTGAAGACTATCATGCTCTTTTCTTCTCTGAAATATTCCCAGTTTCTTCAACTGATCCTTGTGTAGTGTGATCTCAAGAAAGGCAATTCTTCATTTTGGATAATCTATGTTAGTTTGTCAATATGTTTTCTACAATATGGAATGAATAAATATGAATACAAGATGTTGACCAGAAAAGAATATACTGAAACTGTCGCCTCTGTCATTCTGTACATTATGCCTTCAATACAAAATAAAACCAGATTTGGTTTTGTGACTGCTATATCATCATGCCTTTTTTAAATAATTAATTTAATTTTAGTTTTTAACATTCACTTCCATAAGCTTTTGAATTTTGAATTTTCTCCCCCTGCCTCCCTTCCTTCCTCCCCAAGATGGCATGCAATCTGATATAGGCTCTACATATATATTCCTATTAAACATATTTTCACATTTGTCATGTTATCATCATACTTTTGACTGTCATTGAGCATGCTTTCCACTACAGTTTACTCCTATGTTCATGAACTGTGAAGTTGCTTTTATCTGGTCAATCTATTGTGATTCCACATTTCTCAGTCTCTTGACCCTTCCCCCAACCTGTTCTTCATCTTTATTGTAACCTCTAGTCGCTCTACCCTCAATTCTTTACCAGGCCATCACCCCATACACTGCCTACCCTCTTTTCTCCCTTCTCTATCTTGGCCCCGTGGTGAACCATTTCAGCTCGACATTATCCTCTTCTCTTGATTCCCTTCCTCATTTATTCTGTTGAAGATGTTGCCCTGCCAAGCCTTAAATTACTCACATCAACTGCTGCCTTTCTTCCTACTTAACATACTGTGCAACAAAGTTGGAGAAAATCACAAGACTGTACTCACTGGGCCTACTACAGATGTCTGTTACATAATCTCAACTATACCCTCACTGTGGCAAAGCATTCCTTTTAGACCTACCTAGTTGATTTACTTACCCCATTCAGCACAGCAGCTTTTCCAAACCTTTTCATTCTTCCTCAGACTTCCAGTGGCTACCCTCACAACCCCCCCTCCCCACTCTTTCAACTGAGAGCTTTGTCTCTCATTTCACCAAAAAATAAGGCCACTCTCGTAGAGGTTCCTCTTCTCTCCTCCTCCTTAGCTTGAACACTTCTTCTCCCTTTACTTGAATGCCTTTTCCACTATCATCCCTGACTTATAAGAACAGGTGGCCCTTCTGGCCAGCGCAAACCCCTCTAGTCCCAAGTGATCTTATTCTTCCCATCTTTTCCAGGAAATTTCCCCTATTATTCCCACTCTTTCACTTATCTTTAATCTCTTTCTATTTACCGGCTGATTCCCTAATATCTAAAATATGCATTCCCTATCCACAGAAAACCATCACTTATTCCAGTTAACTATTATTGCTTGTTGTCCTTCCCTTTTATGGCTGACCACCTTGCAAGGACCATCTGTGGTGGATACACTTTCCTCTCCTCATCTCTCTTCAGTCTAGCTTCCGGACTTAGGAACTGCTCTCTGCAAAGTTACCAATGATTTCTTACTTGCCAGATCTAATGGCCGTTTCTCAGTCCTCGTCTTCAATCTCTCTACAGTCTTTAACACTGCCTGTCACCATCTTCTCCTTGATACTCTCCCTTTAGTGTTCAGTTTATATCAAGCACTCAATAAATACTTGTTGAATGTTGCCGTAGTGACTTTTTCCATGACGCTTCTTTTTTCAGGTTCTCCTCCTGCCCATGTGACCAGTCTCAGTCTCTTTTGCTGTATATTCATCCAAGTCACTCTTGTTGGGTGTTCCCCAAGACTCTATCCGGAGCACTTTCCTCCTATGCTATGTAACTTGGTGACCTCGTGAGCTCCTTTTGATTCAAATAACATCTTTGTGTAAATGATTCTCAGATATATTTGTCTGGCTCTGATCTCTCTCCTGATATCCAGTCTTTCTATTGGACATTCCTAACTGAATGTCTCATAGACACCTTAAACTCCTCGTGTCTAAAATTGAAGTCATTATGATATTTCTTCCTAAACCTTGATATCACCATCCTCCTCCACCCCAGTCATGCAGGCTTGCAACCTCACTGTCATCCTCAACTCCCCATTTTCTTCTTTCATATCCAATCTGTTGCTAAATCCCATCGTTTCTACCTTTGCGGCATCTGTCCTAAATACTTTCTCCTGACACTGCCACCGTTTTGTTGTGGTTTCTCTGCCTCAGTTCTTTCCTACTGCAGTCCTCCTTCCACTCAGATGTCAAATTGAGCTTTATAAAAGCACAGGTCTCACCATGCCCTGTTCAAGCTACTTACTGAACAGTGATTCCTTATTACTTCCAGGACTAAATCTTTGTTTGGCTTTTATAGCCCTTCATAATCTGACTCCTCCTACCTTCCCAGCCTTCCAGTGTTTAGAAAAGGTGCTTAATAGATGTTTGTCAGTTGATTATCCCTTACTCACTATCTCCTGGCTTCTGGGCATTTTTACTGCCTATTCTCTCTGCCTGGAATTCTTCATCTCCTCATCTCCTCATCTCCATCTGAAGGTTGGTGATGAAGTGGAGGTAGCAGGTTTAGACTACTCCAAGAAGTTTTTTGTTACAAGAGATGGGATTGTGTCTCAAGGGGATAATTTAACAACATAAAGAGAAGGGTTTGGAGGTTGTTTTTGCAATGATTCTAAAACTTTTGGGTCTCTATACCCCTTTATACTCTTAAAAAATTATTGAAGATCCCCCAAAGGCTTTTGTGTGGGTTATATCTACCAATATTTACTGTATTAAACACTGAAATTTCTCAGTATTATGAAAATAGTTTTGACCTTACAAACTCCCCACGATTCTTTATACCACACTTTTAAAAATGCTACTTTTAAGGATAAGGGGAGGATATAAGCATATTTGAAGGTCAAGAGCATGGATTTAGTGAATGAGAATGCTTTGAAAAAATATAAAGGTGGGGATGATGGGGAAAGTTCCCAAAGGAAGTGCACAGGAAGAATTCAAGGACATAATTAGAGGAGTTATCCTTGAAAAAAGAGGATACTCTAAATGTTTGTGACAAAAAAAATTAATGAAGGTATAGAGAAGTTTTAAAGTATGGAATGAACACCAACTCATATGTTTAGTAGCAGTTATCTGATAGCTGAGGATTTGTGAGATCAGAGTTTGAAGGGAGGAAAAAAAGTTTCAAAAAGTCTCTGGGAAAATGCCCTAAGGAGTTGATAACTGAAACAGTGACTTATAGTGAAGGCTCAGTTATTGTTAAATAGGATAAATTTGTAGTGCTACCAATTGAAAATCTTTGGGACTTAACTCTAATAAAATGTGGTGTCAAAGAAATGGGATTAGAGACTGTAGATCATGGGTTTTGCACAGGAATCGGATTAGTAGGGTAGACACAGCAGAAAGTCAATTATGAAAGAATTAGATTTCAGAAATGGAAGGGATGTTGGAGACCATCTATTCCAACTTATATTTGAAAAGGAAAAATGATGAGTGATCATTTGGTTTTTGCTTGAATATCTCTGGTGAGAAGAAAATCCACTACATTCTAATAATACAGTGCTTTGTGATGGCCCTAATGATAGGTTTTCTTACCTCAAGCTTAAACTTGGATTTTTAAAACTTCATTTCTTCTAATTCTGCCGTTTGAAGCTAAGCACAAGTCTAATTTCTCTTTTACTTTTCATCCCTTTAAATACTTGAAAATAACTATCACTTTTTGTGAATGTTCTCCAAGCTAACTATCCCTATTTACTCAACTGATTTTCATGCTGTTAACATGAGGCCCTTCTAGCATAAGCCATCCTGGTTACTTTCTGTTGAACATTCTCCATCTTATCAAGATCCTTCAGAAACACTTTCTTGCAGGACTGTGCCATGCTTTTGTCATTGTGTTACCTTTTCTTGCTTTCACATTCTGACTATGCATCTTTAAACTTTAACTTGGATCATAGATTTAGAGCTGGAAAGGACTTAGGAAGCTAGAATTTCCAATCCCCTCATTTTACAGATGAACTGAGGCCCAGAAAAGTTAAGTCACTTGCTTTGGGTCATATAGCTAGTAAGCACCTGAGGCAAGATTTGAACCCAGTTCTTAGTGACTCCAAGTTCAGTGTCCTTTTTTAGTTGAGTCGTTTCAGTTGTCTGACTCTTCACATGACTCCCATTTGAGGCTTTCTTGGCAAAGTTACTGGAGTGGTTTACCATTTCCTTCTCCAGTTCATTTTATAGATGAGGAAATTAAGGCAAACAGGGTTAAGTGACTTGCCCAGGGTCACATAGCTAGTAAGTGTCGGGGCAGATTTGAACTCAGGAAGAGGAGTCTTCTTGACTTCAGGCCCAGCTTCCTGACAGTCACCTAGCTGCCCTGCTGTCCTGTCTGCTTCACTACAATTCCCTCTGCATCCATGTTGGTTTCTTTAGATAATTCCTTTTTTCTTTAAATGTGGTAGGTTATATGATATTTTAGTTGCATAGTATTTTCAGTTTTTGAAATTTAGGGTTTTTTTTAAGATTTAGAGATTTACACAGTAGTGTATGTATTAAAGCTTTATGTGTAGATAGATTTTTAAAGCTTCCCTCTTCAGTAATTGCAACTTGTTTTCACATCCAAAAAACCTCTTGGAAAGTATTAGGTCTGAAAGTATGGTACCTTAAAGAGGGTCATTGCCCCCATTAATGTTTAGAAAACTGAAGACCAAGCAGGACGTGATACAGGAAATGTCCTTAGAAATACATCCTTTGCTGCCTCACACTTCCTTCCCGAGCCCAGAACAGGCAAGTATTTCTCTGCCAAGCAGGATGATTAACTGCTGAAAAATCCACAAAGATTTTGGTCACAACTGAAGATGGGGCCTCATGCACAAACCAGTGTTGAATAAGTATGGACTTCTTGGTAGCCATGTCTTACTTATTTTATTCTGAACTAGGTCTGTGATTGCATTTGTATGGGGAATCCTTCTAGAAAGGAAACTCTCTATACCAGTGCCACTTGATCAATCAGCAAACATTATTATTAAATTCCTGCTATGTACCAGGTACTGTGTAGGTGGTAGAAATACACAAAAACAAAAATTAAGTCTTGGAACTCAAGGAATTTCCATGGGGAAATGTATAAAATACAGACATATTATGTTTAAAAAAATGCAAGATAAATCATTAGGCAAGGTAAAGAAGTTGTGTGTGTATATACACATTTGAAAATACACATTTAAACATTTTTTTCAGTAGCACTTATATTTTAATAGAAGAGAATGTGTACATAATAATCGTAAAAAAAATTAAAAACATAGAAAACAAATTCAAGATGGGTGGATGGAAGACCAGGAAGGGCCTCATGCATAAAGTTGCTCTTCAGCCAAGTCCTAAAGGAAACTAAAGATTCCAAGAGATAGAAGAAACTAGGGAGCCTACTCAAAGACTTAGAGAAAATAGGTGGAATAAGATTTTGACCATAGATTACATACAGGGATAGTTATGTTTAATAAGCCTAGAAAGCTACATTAAGTTGGAGACAGGTTATAAAGGCCTTTAAATGCCGAACAGAGGAATTTGTATTTGATCAAGAGAATGGGTAGTCCTTAGCAAGCATTTATGAAGTGCCTACCATGTGCCAGGCATTACCCTAGGCACTGAGGATACAGAGGAAGGCAAAAGACAGTCTTGCTCTCAAAAAGCTTACATGCAAATATGTAAAAACAAGATTATACAGGTTTTTCATATTGTGTGAGTAACAAGATTGAGGATTAGACATTTTCTCTGATTCCCATGACCTTTCAAGCCTCTCCATAACAAAAATTTTATGTCGAAAATAAAAAAGCTATCTCCCTGGTCTAAGACACCTGAAGTGCAAGAGAAAGTAAAAAACAAACCCGTGAACTGGTGCTTGCTAATGCTGAACTCGGGATCCCTTTCCCACCAGCTATGCTGATGGCAGTGAAGTTGCACCAACAGATCCAAGAACCCAAGAAAACCCATTCTAGTCCCATCTCCTTTTTATTGCCATTGAGATCTGACATCCAGGCTGCAGGTGTTTGCCCAGATTGGGATAGCCAGCATGACCAACCTTCCAACAGCAAAAACCTTCCAGGGACTACAACCCAGGAGCACCAACACTGTAAAGCCAAATTATGGGTGCCTGGGCGGACAACCTCTTAGCACCAGTGCTACAAAGCTGTGAACTGTGCATGCTAGGGCAGACCACTCTATGACCAGACCACCCTATGACACCGGTGCAGCAGCTGTCTAAATTGCCAGTGCTGAACTGAAGAACAAAAAGAGTAGGACAGGAATGGGAATGGAAGGACATTGCAGAGTTTTGTGGTACTCCACAAAGCCTTAGAGAAAGAGCACAGCATTGAGCTGGGGGAGAATTCAGACTACCCAAAAGTCACTTGAGGCAGAGAATAGGCTGGTGAACTGTGAATTGCCCAGCATGAAAGAAGGCTGTATGCTTTGAGATCCAGCCCCTAAGGAAGCCACAGTCAGAAGGAGGGTGTCAGAAAATTAATAGAGAAAAAGAAGAAAAAAAAGAAACCTTAGAAGAAAAAAACTGCAAAGACCTTGAAGATAAATTGACAAATCAACAGAAAACATTAGCAAAAGGAAATTTTGAAAAAAAAATTATTATAGATTAAGGAAAATATAAACCTAACTCATAACTTTAAATGTGAATGGATTAAACTATCCAATAAAACAAAGAGGGACAGATTGGATAAGAAAACAAAATCTTAAAATATGGCTTAAAAGAAACATTTAAAAAACAAAATAAAACATGAGATTAAAAAAATTACTATGCATCAAGTGAATCAAAAGCAGTTGTTACAATCATGCTATCTGACAAAGCAAAAACAAGTATGCAAAAAATGGATAAACAAGGAAACTATTTAGCTGAAAAGAACCATAGACCGAAAAACAACCAAAAAAACTCAATGAAGTTATGTACTCAAAATGCCTTAGCATCCAAATTCATAAAGGAGACATCTGAGCTACAATAAGACTGACACAGCAGTGACAGGAGACTACAGTATCACTCTCTCAGTTTTAACAAATAAAAGGGAAAATATGGAACTAACAAATTGCTGGAGAAACGAGTTAAAAGATAAATGGCATCTTTTAAATGAGACAGAAAAAGAATAATATGTATATATTTCTTAGCATCACTTGGAACTTTTACCAAAATTGACCATGTGCTAAGGCATAGAGATGTTGCAAAGAAATTTAAACATATATGAATACTTAAACATACTTTATAGACCATAATATGATAAAAATAGTAATTGGTAACAGGGACCACAAAGAAAAGATACAGACCCACATGTAGACTTTACAATTTCTAAATACTGAGCGAGTCTCAGAACAAATCATAGAAACAACTATAGGAAAGGAGAATGATAATGGAAAACCAGTATAACAATTTCTGGGATTTAGCTAAAACAGTCCTCAAGGAAAAAATCATATCCTTACCAACATATGTTAACAAAGTAGAAAAAGAGAATTAACCAAATATGCATTTAAAAAATTAGCCAACGAACCTGAAACAGGTGTGAAAGAAGAGATATTAAAATTAGAGAGGAAATGAATTGCAAACCAAAAAACTAAAAACTGAAAAAGTTTGAAAAGACTTAAAATTGATGAACCCTTAGCTAATCTGACTAAAAAGAGAGGAGAAAATGAAGTAAGACAGCAAATGAGTAAGATGAAATAACAAAACCAGAAGAAAAAAGAATAATCAGAACATATGCATGGTTTTATGCTAACAAAACTTAAATAGAGGAATACCTTCAAAAATATAAAACATATAAACTATCACGATCAGCTTGGTAAATAATTCAATCTTAGAAAAAGGAAAAAAGATAAAGCTATAAAGGAACTATCAAAGAAAAAAATTCCTAGTCTTGATGGATTCACAGGAAAATTCTATCAAACTTTTAACGAACATTTAGTATCCTTATTTTACAAAAGATTCTCAAAAATTGAGCAAGCCCCCTACCAGAATCCTTTTATGAGACAAATATAGTAGCAATACCATAGCCAGGGAAAGAAAACATAGAAAACTGTAGGCCTTTGTCACTAATGAACATTAACTCAAAAATTTAAAACCAAATCCTGTCAAACAGACCATAGTAATTTGTCCAAGACATCATTATAACCAAGTGAAATTTATCAATGATGGAAGGATGGTTCGTTAGGAAAACAATCATGTTAAAAGCCCAAACATCCAAAACTACATGATCATCTTAATAGATGTAGAAAAAACCCTTGATAAAGGCTTTTATGCTAAAAGTGTGCCTATCATTTCAAAGTACAGTAGTATAGGCATACTATACTATGTACAAAGTATAGGCATAGAGGAGCCTTTTTTGAAAAAAAAAAGCATCATACAAAGCATCTTCACAAACAAAAGCAAAAATAAATAAAAAGCATCCTACAAAGCATCTTCACAAACAAAAGCAATGGAGCTACACTAGAACCTTTCTCTAGTAAATGTGTGGGTGAAGCCAAGTTACTCTCACAGTGTTATTTGATATAGTTCTGGAAATGCAAATCAAAACCACCCTGATGTTTCGCCTCACATTCTGAATTGACAAAAATTTTTTAAAAAATGCTAATAGTCAATGTTGGGGAGTGGTGGAATGACAGACGTTGGTGGAACTATGAAATGGCGTGACCATTTTGGAATGCACTTTGGAATTATGTAAATAAAGTGACTAAAAATATCCATACCCTTTGAACCAAAGATTCCACTATTGGGCTTATGCTCGTAGGAAGCCATCAATATGAAAAAGGTCCCATAAACTCCAAAATATTTATAGCAGCACTTTTTGTGGTACCTAAGAATTGGAAACAAAGTAGATGCCCATCTACTTTGGGGAATGGCTAAATAAATTGTGGTACATGAATGTAATGGAATATCACTATGCTATAAGAAATTATGTGGATGATGAATAGAGAAGTATAGAAAGATCTACATGAATTGATGCAGAGTTAAGAAAACAATATGAACAATAACTACAATGATACAAATGGAAAGTACACACACACACACACAAAGTAAATATAATAAAATTATAAAAAGCAAGGCTCAAATGAAGAAATATGAGAGGACACCCCCAACTCACCCCTCTGTGGAGGTGGGAGGTCCACAGGTGTTACACATCACATGTGTTTTCAGAGTTTTTCAATATATCAAGTTGGGTTGATTTTTCCTCTTTAAAAAATACTGCTTGTCATGGAATGCCTCGCTGAGAGAAGAAGGGAGGATACTTGGGATGACTATGATGAACATAGACAAAGAGATCCCAGAATAGAGCCTTGGGGTATACTCATAGCAGGTAGGATATGGAGGATGATCCAGCAAAGGAGACTAAGAAGGAACAGTATCAGAACCAAAATGGACAACTCTTTTTCATTCCTAGTATGTCAGTATACAAAGCAACATTTTGAAGATGCCAAGCAAAATTATTCTTGGGCCTTAGATCTATTTGGTTAATTAGCTAAGATAAATATTCTACTAATAATTAGTGTTTTGTCATCCTGGGATTTCATTCAGATAGGGAAATTCCTGTGAGGAAACTCCATCAATGTAGATTGTCAATCAAGATCATAAACACATATTAGAGACAGTATTTGAACTCAGGTCTTCCTATTTCTGAGGCCATCTCTATATCCAATATGATGTGCTATCTCTCAACCAATTGATTCTAGATTGATTAATCTCCAGAGTGACCAAATCCTGCAAAAATTGATTCACTAGGGTAGAAGTATTCCATACCAAATCCTTACAGAGAGCCCAGAAAAAGCTGGCATTGATGTTCCTTGCCTTTGCTTGAATCTAGGGAGTCATCTGGTTAACAATCTTGGTTTTAAATGGAAACTAGGAAGTAGGGTGCTATTTATAGTGAAGTGGGATTGATCCACTGGGTAACCCATTTAGATATGTTCTGCCACAAAGGCCAGTTTGGCTCATTCCATGAATGATTATTAGAGATGGTCTTCTACCCACTCAGGGTAGAGTCTGAGGGACTTCAGGTATTGCCTTTGGCCAGAATTGCTGGAGATACTTTGCCTGAACCAAAGGTTTCTTTCCTTTCTTTGGGTTAGAAAATGTGCCTTATCCAGCATTTATTACAACTGCCCTGCCTCTCCTCTCACACCCCCCAAATCTTCTGAAGGAATTATAGTACAGCAAATGACTGCTATTGTCAGCCATGGGCTATTTATTTAAGGGAATCAGACCATACTTGTTCTGTTCTGCCTGGGCAGGGCTGAGATAGGATGAGATCTGAATTAATTTCCTTAGGTAAGGAAATGACAAAGAGGGGATAGAATTGAAAAGGACTTTAGGGCTCAACTAATTCTACTATCTCCCCCTCACCCCATTTTTTATGTTGATGAAAATAAGGGTCCAAGAAGTACGGTGATTTGCTCAAGACCTCAAACTAGTAAGTGGCAAAGCCAGCATTTGAACCCAGTTCCATGGAGTCCAAATTCAGCATTCCTTCCATAAGAAATACATAACCCGAACCATGAGGTTTAATGATCAAAGAAAATGAGACACAGGAAGAAAGGAAGACAACAGAACGTTCAGTACAAAATTTTGAGGCTCTTCCCATAGAGAGGGAATTTGACCTTAGGAGGAAGCAGCTTGTACACCAAGGAGTGATGGACCTCCCTAAGTTCCATCAATTAGAGGTCATCTAGTAGTTTTCTAGAGAGTGGTTCAATTGCAAAGATAGATGCTAGAAGTAATACCTCATGCTGCTAGCTCTGGAATGCACTAAATACAGTTCACTGTCATCTTTTCTTTATTTTCCCTGTCTCTTCTGTCTTTAGTCCTTTTTTCTTTAACTAGCTTTGCATCCTTTCAAATCTGGCACCCAAAAAAGCTTCTGACTCATGGAGGACTTCTGGGAGATGTAGTTCTGAGATTCTAGAAACCTCATCAATAGCAAAGATTTTTAAAAGATACATATTGGGGGTGGGGAGGAAACATTTGCATAAAAGAAAGGTCAGATAACTGGAGGAGTAGCAAGGGTCTCTAAGAATGGTATCAGAAATGCTAAAGCTCTGTGTGAGCTAAGACTGGCTAAGTATGCTAAAGGAAACCAAAAAGGGCTTGTTACATGTGCTATATGCTAAGGGCCTACTACACCAAGTGAATGGGACAGTGGTCACAGACCACAGAGAAGGCAAAATACCTTTACTTCTTAAGACTGGAAAGGACAGGATAGAGTTGGTTACCCAGGAGTTGGAAACGCTACATAAATGATGAAATGGTAAGAGTCCCTAGCCGATCACAATGAATTCAAGTCACTAGGCCTGGAAGAATGACGTTTTAAAGCACTGTGCTCCTGTTGGCTATTGATCTTTGAAAAGTTGTAGAGAATTAGAGAAGCACCACAGGACTGGAGAAGGCCGAGCATCATGATTTTTGGGTGTAGATCCAAACTCTGGCACTTAACTTGAACTGGGTGTGATCTTGGAGTCACCAGTTCCTAGGCAAATGCACTTGCAGTGTATGAGGTAACTGTGCACAATCATTTCACCCTCTAGAAAATATAAAACAACACAGTCACAGTGGCTTGAAAATAATAAAATTTTCAAACCCTCTCTAGAAAGTCCTACTTTCACCCTCAGAGACCTTTACACTTTAAAGTACTACTGCAAGGATTGGACTTGTAAGTGAAACATACTTGGGGTTGATAGAAACCTAACCCCCTGACATTCCAGTGAGTCCCATTTTCCATTATGGGGACCTATATAGGCCTCTAGGCTTACAGTACTATAAAGGCTTGACTTTATCCCGGAAGGGAAGTGAACTCGGGGTTCAAAGAGACAGAGCTAAGCTTCTCATTGGACCTGTATAATCCTAATAACTTGTAGAAGAGGGCAGAGTTCAGGTTTTTGCGCATTTTGTGGTTTAACACCATAGCTCTTCTAGCACCCGAGCCATAGGCTAAATATTCAGCATAGATCTCTGTGTTCCTCCATGAGGCTGAGATTCAGAAACTCCCAGCACTCTACGATATGGTTCCCTCTCTCCATAGCTGCCTTTTGGAACATTATACCACTTCCTCTTCACAAAGGAGACCAGGGAATCTATACAGGAGGCTGGGTTATATGGTCTTATCTTTTCCTGTGAGATGTAGCTGAAAAGGCCCTGTGTTAACTTTCAAAGTCACTTATTGGGCCATGTGTATGGTAAGCCATGGGCAGAAAGACAGTGGTACAATGGAAAAAGTACTGAACATGAAGCCATGAGACTGGAGTTCAGATCCTGTTCCTTTCACTTATTATCTGTGGAGCCTTGGGGAAGTCATGTAACCTTACTGAGCTTCATTTTCTTCAGACTCTAATGTTGACGGGTCCATACTCAAAGGTGGTTGCTTAACAGTTGACCTTGTAAATAGGTCATAATAGGATGACCAGGCAGAGAGTGTGTCATTGTAAAAATCTGAATAAACCTGCAATGTGTGCTAGTTTTTTTTTTTCTTTTTCTTGGTAAGAGAGACATCAAGAGTAATAACTTTTCTTTATTCTTCAGCAGGTATGTCTCATATAACTCTGGTGCAGTGACCACCCAGAAATTTAAGGATTGGGTGAGGTCATCTTCCTCTCACCCCTGCCCTGTTCTTAAGGAAGGTGATCATTTCTAGGGGAAATTAAGCTTCTCAGTGGATAGAGCACTGGGCCTGGAGTCAGGAAGACCCAAGTTCAAATTGGGCCTCAGACACTTAGTAGCTGTGGGACCTTGGGCAAGTCACTTAACCTCTATATGCCTCAGTTTCCTTAACTATAAAATAGGAATAATAATAACATCTACTTCCCAAGGTTGTGAGGATTAAGTGATATATTTATAAAGTGCTTAACACAGTTCCTGGTACATAGTAGATGCTATATAAATATTCCCTTCCCTCCCTCCACTTTTCCACTAGGAGGGGTTGGCATTCCAGGTACTAATTAAATTATGACAAATGGCACCCAGTCTTTCAATCGTGTGTCTTCCAGGTTGTGGACCATACATACCACCAAATTATTTGCCACTTCCAAAGAGTCAGCAAATAGGCAAATTTCAGAAGGTACAGTTTCATGTTGACATTGGACAACTACAAGAATCATGCAGACCACATTCAGTTGCCCACTTGGAATGGCACCCTCAGGCCTAAGTCCTTTAGAGTAGTGCTCAACAAAGTGTATGAAGACACCCATGGTCCATCGCCTCTTGACACCAACACCTTCTACTTGGGCACCCAGAAAGCCAGGCTTAAAGTACTTTGTCGGTTAGCATCCACTCAAAACTGTAGCTCATGAATGTGTTTACTAGACTAATCACAGATCATATCGGTTTAAAGTAAGAGATACTTAATAGTGGGGTGGGGGGGGAAGTAATAGAGAACGTGAGATACATTATGTCACAATAGTTTCCCATTTATTTCTCATTCCAAACTTGAACCATCTGATTAGCTAAGCCAGACCTGGCCTAGAACACCTACTATATACACTTACATGCCAGAAAAACTGAAACTCCAAAATTAATAGAGGATTTACTAGAAAAATATAAAATACACTAATTGCTAGAACACTAAATAAAGATCTCAAATAATTTAATTTCAGAAAAATAAATTTAGCTACAAAGGAACTACCTAAAGGGGTCAAGAAAGCCTTGGTCAAGGTTGATTTATAGGAGATGCATATCAAAGATTAACTAAAAAAAACAACTTTGTAACTTACTTGATACAGATTATTCTCAAAAATTCAGAAAGGAAACATTCTACCAAATTCCTCTTATGAGACAAATATAGTCAAAATACCTAAACCAGGGAAGGAAAAAAAAAACAAAAGAACTACAAAATAAAATCATTAGTGAATGTTTACTAAATTTTAAATAAAAAAAAAACTAAAAAAAAGGCTACCATACTTTATCCAAAAATGTATGAACTGGATTCACTTCCAGGCCCCAAGATGGTAAGTATACAGTAAATTGCTGTAACTCTCCCAATATTCACCTCCAAATAACCATAAAATGGCACCCTCAAACAGATGCTGATACAGGAGAATCAGCAAAAAATATGGGGTGAAACAACCTTTTAGCTCAAGAAACTTGGAAGATGAGCAAGAAAGGTCTGAGTCACCCAAGTAAGAGGGAAATACTATCCAGGATAGGAAGTGTCCTAGCAAACCAGCAGCCACCAGCAGCAAGCCCCACCTCAGCAAACCAATAGGAGATCCTGAGCCCCAGTGCCATGGAGCAGGCAAACGCCAACACCAGGATCCCTCATATGCTTTATCATAGCCAGGGGAACCAATGGGCTCCAGCTTGAGAACCTCCGTGTGCTTCAGCATAGCCCTGGGCAAAGAGGTAGCCTCCAGCTGCCAGACCACTGAGTGCTTCAGTGCAGCCTTGGGGAAATGCAGAAACACCCCACCAGCCTTAGCACATGCCAAACACCACCATTAGGATCCTGGCTCAGCCACTAGATCCCTATGGCTGCCAACAGCACCAGCCACACATCCCCATCACACCCCTTCAGCACAGCATCTGACACAAGGGGCCCAAGTAGGCTTCAGGGTAACATCAGTGCAGCACTATGTAAACAACCAGCACCTGCAGCCCCTGGCACAACAAGCCTGAAACAGTACCCCTTTAACCCCAGGAGCAGAGCTCAAATTTAAAAGGAAGGAAAAAGACAAAACAGGAAGAACAAAAAAAAAACAAAAGAATCTGACCATAGAAAGTCATTATGGTGACAGGAAAGATCAAGTAAAAAACTCCGAAGTGGACAACAATGGCAAAACACCTATGGGCAAAACCCAAAGGAAAATGGGAAGTCATCTGAAGCCCAGAAAGAACTCATGGAAGAACTCAAAAAGGAGCTTAAAAATCATCTAAGAGACATAGAAGAAAAATGGGGGAAAGAAATGAGAGTGATGTAAGAGAATTACGAAAAAAGAGTCAACAGCTTGGAAAAAGAAAACAACTGCTTAAAAAGTAGAATTGACCAAATGGAAAAGAAAGTACAAAAGCTCATTGAGGAAAACAACTTCTTAAAATTGGGAAAAGTGGAAGCTAATGACTCTATAAGACATCAAGAATCAATCAAACAAATTCAAAAGAATGAAAAAAATGAAAGAAAATGTAAAATACATCATGGGAGAAGCAACTGAGCTGAAAAATAGATCCATGAGAGACAGTATCAGAATCATTGGACTACCTGAAAGCCATAACCAAAAGGAGAACCTGGACAGCACCTTTCAAGAAATTATCAAGAAAAACTGCCCTGATATCCTGGAACCAGAGAGCAAAAATCGGCATTGAAAGAATCCACTGATAACCTCAGGAAAGAGAACCCCAAATAAAAACTCCAAGGAACATTATAGCCAAGTTTCAGAACTATCAATCCAGGAAAAAATGCTACGAGTGGCCAGAAACAATTCAAATATCAGGGAGCCACAATCAGGATCACATAGGACTTGGCAGATGTAACATTAAAATATCAGAGGTCATGGGACATGATATTCCAGAAGGCAAAGGAGCTAGGACTGCAACCAAGAATCACTTACCTTACAAAATTAAACATAATACATGGAGGGGGAAAAAATGGTCATTCGATGGAATAGCAGAATTTCAAGCTTTCATAAGGAGAAAACCAGAACTAAACCAAAAATTTGATCTCCAATATCAAGACCCAAGAGAAGCATAAACAGGTAAAAAGGGAAAAGAAAACATAAGGGATTCAATAGAGCTAAACTGTTTATATCCCTACATGGGAAGGTGATACTTGTAATTCTTAAAAATTGTATCACTAACAGTACAGCTAGAAGGAATATACATAGACAGAGAGTATGGGGAAGGGACTGACAGAAGGGAAGAGATCAGGGGAGGTGGTAGACAGAAGCAAAAATGTATGAACTAGTATTTATACTAGGATGCAATAATGGCCCAACATTAAGAAAACAACATATTAAAATAAAATTATACAAAACTGCATCTTTATGTAAATAAATAAATAGCTTTTGGCAAAGTGAAAGTTATGCTGAAAACCCTATAAATTCAGAAGGACTTTTTTTTTAATATGACAATGTATCTATCCAAAACCAAAAGCTAGAATTATGTGTAATAGGAAAAATAGAAACTTTCTAATTAAATCAGGAGTAAACCAAAAATTCCCTCTTTTCCTGGTGTTATTTGACATAGGTCTAGATAGCATTAAAGTTACTTGAATATATAAATTCTTTGCAAGTAGGGATGGTTTAATTTATTGTATTTGTATCCTCAGCATCTATTACAGTGCCTGGCACATAGAAAACACTTCATAAAGTCTGACTGATTGACTGCAGAGAGAAACTAAAAATAAATTATTCCTATCTATTGATGACATGATGGTTTGTATAGAAAATCTCAGGGAATAAGCAAAGAAACTGATAAAGACAATAGCTTCAGAGAAGAGGCAGGTTACAAAATCCATAAATATCAATTGGATTTCTACCTAGCAATAACAAAATCTTAAATCTGGGACAATCCTTTACCCAGTAAGGAATAAAAGTGGTCACCAAACACAATATAAATCATTTAATTTCTACAAAATTGAAGAGGTTATGAATCTTTGTATTGAATATCTCTAATAAAGGTCTGATATCTAAGATAGATTGTTCACTCATGGAAATATATGGACTAAAAAAATTGCCCACTAAAAAAATTGCCCAGGGGATAAGAGATCAAAGTATATGAACAAGCAGATCTCAAAGGAATTGTGTACTAACCACATTTAAAAATGCTCCCAATTACTAATAATAGGAGAAATGTAAACCAAAACTTAAGTTTCACTTTATAATCAGAACATTGATAAAGATGACAAATGATAGACAATGTTGGAAAGTTTATGGAAAGATACACACACTAATGTACTAAGGGTGAAAGTATGACTTATGGAATGTAGGTGATATAAAAACAAATAGCAGCAAAAATCTGTTATTAAAAATTTTAAACAAATTTCCTTTAAATCAAATGTAAGTCAATCACCATAACAAAGAACCTAAAAGATCCTAGAAAACAATTTTAACCAGCAAATATTTGATCTTCCCAAGCAAGATATAGTAGCCAAGAGCAACACTGGTTTGAATAAAAATTGACTTGTAAAACTTTTTAAAGGAGAATGTTGAAATATTATGAGCAGGGTTATAAAATAAGCAAGCAGTGGAAAAAACATGTAAAGAAAACTTGGTGAGTATACTGACTAATTACAGGATGGCTCAAATCATGTGAGACATTGCTGGCCACATTAACTAATAAAGATAGGAATTTGGAACAAAGAATTGAGGGGAAGGGTGATGCCTCACCCTTTCTTTTTTATTTGGGAGACCCAAAAGATCTCAAGAAATTGAAAAAAAGTGTGGGGCTCCAGACCTATATTTGGACAGTTTGTTCAAACCCTAAAAATGATTTTGAAGTTGGATACAGGTTGGCATTGTCATTTTTGGAACTTTAAAAGGACATTCTATCTTTAAATCAGATAGAGGCTTAAGAAGGATTCAGCTCCTGCTCGAAGGGGGAAGTAGGTAGATGGGTTAAAAACCTACAGCCTTTAATTCTCTGGCTGACTGTTCTAGCTTCCAAAAAAATTTAACTTTGAGGGGGACAGGTCAGGGTGATTGGGGCTCTCTGAAAAGAAGCACTAGACAAAGAATCTGGGAAATGGCAGATTTCTCTGTATGAAGAGAAAGGAGCTAATGGTTTTCTCTCTGACTGGGTATGGAAGATCTTGATTCTCTTACTCAAGGAATTGACACACACCTCTGGGCTCCAAGCTAAAAGAGATATGGAAGGGCCCTTTTTCATCTTAAATGAGTACTTCTGCTGTATCTCAGAAACTTGACAAAGTACTACAACCACATACCCAGAAGAACTTGAAGACTTCCAATTTGAGAAAAGCCACTATTTTCTAGGGTAGCCCTTTTCCACTTCCAGACAATTTTGATTGATAGGAAGTTGTTTGTTCTCCTGTCATCAATCCTAAATTTGCCTCTCTTCAACTTCTACACATTGTTATTATTCCTTTTCTCTAGGGATAGTTTTTAAGTGCCTATTTAATTTCATTGTACTATGTTTGAACCAGTGTTCTAGCCTGTACAAATCTTTGTGGATACTGATTCTGTCATTCCACATCATTGCAATTAAAGTGTCTGTATGATACTTCTTTTAGAACTTACAGGTGACCTAAAGGTGACCACTAGATCCACTCATTTTCTCTCATCTAGAACTGTTCCAAGCCTTCATTTAGGGATGCTTATGTACCTATAGACCTAATGTATCTTTGTGAGGAGGCCTGTGGTAATAGTTTAAGGAGGATCAGTCCCTCTCTACCAATAATTAGAAGGGAATTTTCATAATAAGCCCACAGTGAAAGAATACTAGCTATAGGGGATAAGGATTCTAGTGGTGGAGGTGGTAAAGTTGTGTAATGCAGCAATTAGAGGATAACTTTGCAAAGTTCCAGAAAGATGGAGACAAAGGACTCTTCCAAGTCTTTTATTTAGCCCTGACCTTTCTTGGCTTCTTCCTCAGAACCAAGTGGTCCTTTACCCAGCAAGACTCTTTCCTGGAATTTTTTCCATTGTTCTACCACACTATCACACATTTAGAACCATAAAAAAAAAATTGATTTCAGAGCAACTGGGGGCTTATAAATAATTTAGTCTAAACTTTTCATTTTACAGTTGAAGAACATGAAACTTCAAAAAGAGAAGTGAATTGCCCAGGACCGTATGTCCAATCCTTGGCAGAGATAGGAAGCAAAGCCAGGTGTGGCTGGTTCCTTTTCTTCCTTCTTTTCCATCTCTCTCACATAGAGATGATTGTGATATAAAAACCATATCAATAAAATGTATGAAAAAAGCACCCCCATTAAATTTAGAATAAGGACAATAGTTACTAAACCCTGTGTATGCTAGCACTGTAGTAATTGTCCTCCTACAGGGATTGTGGTCCTGCTTCATGCCTCCAATATGTATAGAGGCTTGTCTTTTGAACAATTTGATCCTAAATTTGCCCCCTGTTCTCCTAGGTGGAAGAAGGTGTCTTAGACCAACAACATCTCAGTCCCTAGTATCTGAAACAGCAGCACTAAACAGAAGGGTACCTCAAAGTCAGGTTCTTTATATTTCTAGTGAAGCTAGAGTGGATGTTTAGGACCATGTGAAAGCAGTCCTGCACCCTGGGACTTCATAATAAATCATGTCCACCTACATGGACATCTTGACTCTATGCATATTATAAATAAAGCAATTGAAACCCTTGCTTCAACTAGATCAGACCATTCACCTTCCTCCAAATAAGCTACATGAAATCTGTCTCTAGACTTTTATCGATGCTGTCTTTGCCCTTCTTTCTTTCCCACCTCTGTCTTCATTCCCTGCTCCCTTTACTACAAAATACTTTAAGTGTAAGTGCTCTTTAAGCTCTGGTTTCATGTACTTCATGGATGCTATAGCCTTCTGTGCTCTCTTCCTTGTTAGAATTTCTGGATCAGGTTCACTATGTCACAGTCTGATCTTCTATTACCCTCTGTTTATTTGTTTGTCATCTACCAATTTCTTGACCAGAGGGAGACATAGGGAGACCAGTGATTTTGTTACTGATTTGGGGAGGAAGAGGAAACAAGCATTTATTAAGCACCTGCTACGTGCCAAGCACTGTGCTTCTCTGTTTAAAAAATATGTCTTTTGATCCTTACGAGGCCAAAAAGAAAAGCAAAATACTAAGAGTAGGCATTTATATAGGACTTTAAGGTTTGCAAAGCATTTTATAAGCATTATCTCAATTTATCTTCACAATAACTCTAGGAGATAGGTGCTATTGTTGTCCCCACTTTACACATGAGGAAACTGAGGCACAGAGAGCTTGAGTGATTTGAGTTACATAAACCAGTATGTGTCTGAAAGCAGATATGAACTCTGGTTTTCCTCATCCCAGGTCCAGAACTCTATCCACTGTGCCACCTAGCTGCCTCTTCAAAAAAGGCATGAATATAGAACAAAATACCAGGGTACCTAAGTAGAGCTTCTAATTCCTCTCTGTATTGCCCCAGCCAAGCAAATCAACTCAGGAGCAAGATTGAAAGGATCTAGCTGATGGGAGTGATACCCTTTGCCTTACTTTCTTTTTTTTGTTTGTTTTTTTTTCTATTTGTTTTAGGCAACTGGGGTTAAGTGACTTGCCCAGGGTCACACAGCTAGTAAGTGTCAAGTGTTTGGTCTGAGGCCGGATTTGAACTCAGGTCCTCCTGACTTCAGGGCTGGTGCTTTATCCACTGTACCCCACCTTACTTTCTATTAGCAACCAAAATCACTGCATTCCATACATAGATCAGAAGGTCCTTGAGAAGAGAGGTCATCTTATATATTTATTTAATCTCTCACCACTCCCTGGTGCCATTTTGGACATAATTATCAGTGTAATGAATACTTCCTTATTGGCAATAGTCAACTAACATTTATTAAGTACCTAATATATGCAGAACATTATGTGGTAGCAGAGTATGTGGTATATAGGAAGTGTTTAATAAATGCTTGATTGAATTAAAAACAGTTCCTTGAATATGTAGGAGAATTTACTTAAGGCATTTTTTTTTTACTCTGCTCTTAGTATGATCAGAGCACTTCTCTTTTCTTATTTCTTCAGTGCTTATTGACTTTAATCTAGAAAGGTTTGCAGATCTACAAAACAATTTCTAACTAACTACCACCATATGTAGTTCACCAATATGCCTCTGCCATATGAGAAAAAATGGAATGTTGTATGGTATGCTTGGATCAGGGATTCCCTGAATCCAGGGAATTTGGATTCCCTTAGTTTAGAATTACTAGTCTTATATATAACAGTATCAAATAGTTCCCCTTTAAGACTTAAGGACCTCAAGGATGACTTGTTCCTGGATAGTGTGTTAATGAGTTATTATTGTACCTACTATTTGACTTTGCTTGAATCTTATACTTGTTCTCATCAGAAGGGGTAAGAGGACTCATTTACTTATTATGCATTGTAAATATACTTAGATACAATAAGTGATCTTAGAAGTTTTAAAAGGCTTAGAATAGCAATGTTTAGTCTACAGTTCTGTAAATTAATAAAGATATGAGAATAGAGGAAATGACATCATTCATTCATCTTTCACTTACACATGCTTTCTGTTATTCCCTAGCCTGAATATACATATGTGAGGGATTGTCTGATGTTGGCCACTGCCACGTGGGAGTTGTGGCAAATGGGGTAGGAACAAGATATTAGGAAGTAATCGGAGCTCACGCTCCCGAGGCAGGGGCTGTGCTAGGCGGAGTTGTGGTGAACTGGGATGGGAACTGGATATGGAGAAGTAACCGGAGCTCATGCTCCCGAGGCAGTGGGCAGTGCTATGTGGAGCTGTGATAAGCTGGGGAAGGAACAGGATACAAGGAAGTAGCCGGAGCACGTGCTCCTGAGGCAGGGGGCTGTGCCACGTGGGAGTGGGACGGCAGAGAACAAGTTCCCTTTGTCTAGTCCTCTCCCTACGTGCAACGTTAACCCCAGATGTCTCCTTCCTGACTTCCTGGGTCACGTACTTTCCCTTTGTGTAGCACTGACCCCAGACGCCTCCTCCCGGTATCTGGGCCTGACTTCCTGTGTCACGTACTTTCCCTTTGTCTATGCACTAACCCCAGACGTATCCTTCCTGTATCCGGTCCTAGCCTCCTGTGTCACGTCCTCTCCCTTGGTGCAGCGCTAAACCCAGACATCCCCTTCCGGTATCTGATCCTACAATCAATGACTGGTAGGCAGGCTGAGGAGGAGGGGCTAAGTAGGTACTTAAGGAACAGTAGAGATCGGAGCTCGCTCTCTTTTGCTCCTGCTCTCTTGCTCTTGCTTTCCTGCTTGGCCTTGCTGTGATGGCCTCTGAATAAAGCTCGAGTGTTTGCACCTCCTGATCGGCTCATCTCTGTGTTTATCCAGGTGGGCACTGAAGACTGGTAAGTATGACTCTGGCAGCCTGCTCCTTATAGGAGGAGAGTGCGCGGCACGACCGGCACATACATACACATATGTCTGTTCATCTATATATGTATGTATTCATGTATATGTATTTAGAAATGTATACATGTAGCATGCATATATATGCATGCATTTATATATACATGTATATTCAATACACATTTAACATGGTACACTGCATAGTGCACATGTAGATTTGTGGAACTTGGAGTCACCAGAATTAACTTTAAATCCTAGCTCTGCTATGAGCTTGTGCAAGTCATCTGACTTCGCTGAGCCTCAGTTTCTTGATCTGTTTAATGAAGAGGTTGGACTAGATGGCCTAAAAAGTCCCTTTCAGCTCCATATCTATGATTCTGTGACAGGCAAGAGGTAGCATAATGTCAGTCAGTCAATAAGCACTCTCTAAACACTACTTTTCAGACCCTGTGCTGGAGGTCAAAGAAAAGCAAAAACATGGACCCAAAGATCAAGAAGCTTACATTCTAATGGGGAGGGGGAATGACAACAGGTAAATAATTGTAACATAAAATATGCATAATGCAAATGGATGTTAATCTCAGACGGAAGGAACTGGTTTGGGGGGACAGAGTGGGAGAGTGGGGAGAGTGAGGAGAGACCTCCTGCAGAAGGTGGTGTGTGTAATGGATTGTGAGCTGGCCTCGGAATCAGAAGGACCTGGGTTAAAGTCCTACTTCAACAATTATTAGCTGTCATTTAACTTCTCAGTGTCCCAAGCAGCTCTTTCAGACTCTAAGTAATAGATAAGTTGCCATTTTGTATTGGCGGAGGGATTGTCTATGTTGAGAGTTCCCTGCACAGCTGAAATCACAGATCAGGACCAGAAACAAACAACAGATCTTTTAGAGCTGATAACTTTAGCTCTTCATCTAGCTATTTATCATCTATTTGCAATTCCTGTGCAATATATACATATATATATATATATACATACATAGACATAATAATACACAAACAACATATCTTATATATTAATTGTAGTCAGCATTTATATAACATGGCATGGTAGAGAGAGACCTAGCTTTGGAGTTGTTTAGGTTCAAACCTTGCCTCTGAGTAATGATCTTAGGAGAAGTGGACAAATCAGACGGTCCCTTAGTGGCTCAAGCAACTAACTCTAAAACAATAAATTAGAGAGTAGCCGTGGTTCTACACAAGAGGGAGTTTACAAATGGAGAGTTCTGCACACTGTTGAAAGCATGCATCCAGATTCAAAAAATACATCTCCATATACTCTGCACACATCATACGTTTCTGGCTTAAAGTTAAATGTATTCTAAGATCATATTCCTTTAATAGATGGCTTGTCTGCTTTCTGTCTTCTACTCCCTGGTTTAAATCTTCCCTTTCTCCCTACCCCCACTCTCTCTCTCTCTCTCTCTCTTTCTCTCTCTCTCTCTCTTTCCCTTGGTCCATTAAAGTACCAGAGTTAAATGAGCAATTTCCTAAGTTGTCCTTGTCAGGCAACATTATGGAAATTATTTGAATATCATTGCTAAGCCAGGTGAGCCATTTAAAAATGTAAATAACTTTGCAATACCATGAATCTAGCTGATGAGGAGCAAACTCAATGCTGATTGATTTATTAGAATCTTTTCCTGATTAGTAATTGCTTCAGAATCTCTTTTCAGTGGTTCAGTTTATCATGTCAGTACTAGATCTTAGTATATTTCTGCAGAGCTATCAAATCTATAATAAGTGTTTTTATATCATTAGTCTTAGTACTTTGCAACAGACAATAGCATGCCAATAGCCGTGCTTTTTTTTCACAGTCATTGACTGCTCACACTAATTATTGATCAGACTTTATGATGTTCAAAAGCTTAGCACTGACTTTCCTTGTCATATATATGTATATAAGTGCATATATATATGTATGTGTGTGTATCTGTATCTGTGTGTGTATACATATATATAATATACACACTTATACTTATATAACATATGTGTGTGTTAAATTTTAAATTGTGAAACCAAACCAACATTCAGATTCCCATAATACTGTCACTGTTCTTGACCTAATCCTTTTACTCAGCAATAGGGGGTTATGGTTGAAGGTAACACTCGTGACCATGCCTAGGACATTGTGAACTTTGTATGAAATGCACAAACGTATTTCCTCTCTAAAGAGAAGCAAAGTCTTCAGCATTACCTTAATTCTACATTGAGATTTGTAGCAGTTCACATATTCTTTGGATAAGTTATATAAGAAAATTCATTTTTTTAAAGTCACTGGAAACAAGTTAGTGTTCAAATAGTTTGACTCTGAGTTTCAAAGTTATTTGTCCACTCCTGGGAAATACAGATCAGTCAATCACAATTATTCTAATGTGCTTTGTATTCTTTTTTTTTTTTAATGGTAAACTGTAATTGAGAGTTATCTGAGGGAGAATAACCTTTGTATTATGACTTATTGTTCATGAATCTTTATGTATGTAACTATAGTTGCTATTGCAAAGTTAACCAAATTCTGCATTCTTAAAGCATCACCAGATTCATAACTTATAGTTAGCAAGAATGTAACATGGTTATTTACTGAAATATACATAGGATAAGGTAGGAATCAGCAACCTTGTCATTTGGTCCTACTAGCCATAAAATGGTAACCACATTCAGCATACTTGGGCCCACACTTCAACTTCCTTCATTCTGTGGTATGCTGTGAGTTCTACTGACTGACATTTGCTGTACATAGTGACAGGCAGGACATTTTTATGTCAAGTCAACTTGTTTCCCTTTTTCTGCCTGGCCCTCTTACAGTTTTATTGGTGAAGGAAATTTCCACAGGATAAAATTGCCCAGTTTCAATCTTTTCTTGCAGTGGCCAATAGCTGAAAAGGTCCTATCATGAGTTGTGCTTTCCCATGCTGACTCTGTAGCAGGCTGGTGACTGACACAGGAAAAGATTCCTAAGCCAAGGAAGAAATGTGGGCTCCTTTCTTTCTTTGTTCTGGTCTGCCCAATGGGTACATATACTGACAAATTTTGCTATTACTTATTAACAGGATCTGAGCTCTATCTAAGAAAGAGGTACAATTTATGCCATCCATCATCCTAGACAGGTTAACCGACCACTTCATGGCCAGATATGGGCATCAATAAATCTGTCCCCAGCCTGACTCTATGTTCATTCATCCTGAGACAATTTTGCAAGGTGTCTCTAAGAGGAAGCAATCAGGCAGGAGGTTTGGGAGAGGGGAAGTGGAACAAGACTGCATTTTCTTAGAAGAGACTTGTAGTAAGAAATGGAAGGGGTCAATTCCTAGGAAGTAGAAGCTAAGCATAAGAGCAAAGCCTAAGACATGCATTAATAATAGCTAATAATAATAGCTAACATTTATATAATGCTTATTATGTAACAGGCGTACTGCTAAGCACTTTACAGTTATTTCATTTGATCTTCACAACAACCTTGTGAGGTAGGTGCTATTGTCTCCATTTTACAGATAAGGAAACTGATACAGACAGAGGACAAAGGATTTGCCTAGGGTCACACAGCTAATAAATGTCTGAGGTTGGATTTGAACTCTGGTCTTCCTGATTTCAGGTCCAGTGCTCTATCCACTGTACCACCTTGTTGCATCCTAGCTGTATTGAGACAGCTGTGAGAAATTATTCATTTGGACCCCTACTCTATTCCAATCAGTATTAATCAGTTCAATGTGATTCCATGATGGGTAATGATTATTAGCAATTATTAGTTATTTAGTCAATCATCTAATAATGATACAAGAATAAACATGTACTAAAACATATTTTATATAAATCGTATAGGGATAAGATAGGTTCTTAGATAAGCTACAGATAAGAGAGGTTCTCATATTAGGCCTTTATAGTAGGCCTCAAATTTTAATCCAATGTTCAACACTTGTTTACCAGTTATGAAGCTCACTTGTGCAACCACAAGAATGCTGACAAAGATATCTCCATCCTCTTTTGCTCAAATTCCACGTCCAAGCCTAGCATGGGTGGGAGACTTTGGCATAATCCCTCAATTTGTTTTTGTACCTCTAGACCACCCTCTCTTACCCAGCATGAGGAGGAAACCATCTTACAACCACTTAGTCACTGGAAATGACTCTTGTTTTGCACATCTTATGACTACTTACTCAGTGGAGATATCCCATGCTTCACCCAACCCGTGATTCCCCTGCTGATAACGTCATTTTTGACATATCAAAAAGCAAGGTCTATCAACTAATGAGATTTTGTAATTTACCATTCCTGTTTTTAATGTTCAGGTATCAAACCATATAAAAGTAAGGCCTTGGGGACCAGGGGCCATCTCAGATCATGATGAAGATCCGAGGTCAACTTCATTAGAGGGAGCCATGGGCCCTTTAATATAGTGCTATTGATTTGGAGCTTTGCCTCAGTGGTTTTTCTTGCAGATTGGACAGCTTTGGACTCCACACAGCAAAGAGAATAATTACAGATCTGAATCTTTCAAGCTAATTCACAGGCTAGGAGTACAAGCACTGTCCTCTAAAAAATGAGTTGTACTTAGTTTAAGGGGAAGGGAGTAGCTACACTGATGGAATCATTCATCCATCCAAATATAAAATACAGTAGTAAATGGTGGTATACCTTGCCCCAAGCACTTAGCCGTTCTTACCTGCTTTTTTTTTTTTTTAGCAAATTTCCTGCAAAACAAATCTTGTAATTAGTGGTTAGTAATATCAGTGGCATCCATGTTATGATATCTTCTTGCCTTAACAATTTTTTAATATTTCTTATTCTACAGTTCTGGGCATTTCAACTTTTTCCCACATGCCTCAGTAGCAAAGAGTTTGTCCAAGCCACTGTTCTCAGAAGAATGGTAGAACTCACTTGTGAGGCCATTACATCACTCCCAGGTTCCGTTTCTTTTTCCAGTAGCACTTTTGTTCTGCTCTGTCTGCCTTGGATTCCTTTATTTCTCTATTCTTTTACTTGTAATCATTCATGCTCTTCTTTCTGTACCTTTTACTTTTCCGTTATCTTCAGTTTCTCATTTTGTTCCATTTTAATCTATCTATTTTTCTTAATTTGTCTAACTCCTCTTCTTGAAAAGTTTTTAATGCCCATAAGGTAATGCCTCTATTCTTGCTTGATTCTCTCTTTTTTTTCTTATCACTTTGACTTTGTTCATATAGACTTGCAGTAAAGAAAAAATTGAAGAAAAAATGAGATTGGTGATTCAGTTTCTTGATATTTCTTCTCATCTGTGATCTCTGCTAACCACTTTTATAGAGGATTATTATCATTAGTATCAGTATCAGTATTAGTATTTCTTTAAAGGCCTCTGGCATTTAAAAAAAAAAAGTCTCCTTCCTTGGAAAATTCTATTCATGCAGCATATGATATGGAATCACTTTTCCACTTCACCCCTAAGCCCCACTGATTGGGTCCTCAGAGGCGTAAGCCAAAGAGGCTTGGGGAGAGGGGAGCAGCTAGAGATTATTTCTATTCCTTTGGCTTGTGTGCCTCCACTGGTGTGGTTCCCCTAATGATCATTAATTGATATGTCAGTCAGACTAACTGTCTTTTAGAAAGGGGTATTTACTAAGGTAGTAAAAAAGCCACAGTTGATAGAAAACATCTTCTCAAACTAGGTGCATATTCTCCCATAAGTACATACAGAGTACAGGGTATAGTGAACTCAGGCTTAGAGAACACAAGTATCAGAGGAGTAACTCATAGTTTTTGGTTGCTGGAGTATTTTTTCCCCTTCTTGGATAAAGTTTTTTTAGGTATGGTGTAGCTTTTCTGTTGGGATCCTTTTAAAGTCTTGAAGTTGCCTTTTTTGGGTGGATCATGTTGATTCTCAGCTCTTGGTGAGTATAACCAGACACTGCTTTCCAGAGGACACTACTATGAAACCTAGCTTGGCTGGGAACAATGAGAAGTCTAAATCTTCAAACTCTATAAAGTTCACAAGATCATACTGTGCTCAAGGAGGGGAGGAAGACAGAAGTAGTTTCTCCTCCTACCTCTTCCACCAAGTAATTTACTCTCAAAAATCTTTATTAGGAACTATTCTTTCAATTCTGGAAAATTCTAAAGTGTTTGGGTTCAAAACTGGCTTTGTATTTTATGGAAGACCCCACAGTGCATGACTGAGTCTCCTCAACCAAATCTGAAGGTACCTCCTGTTGCAACAACTTGAAATGCTTTGCTTTGTTAGTTGATTGACCCAATAGGGGTGTTCTTATCTGAGTAATGTAGTTAAGGTGGCATAATTAATTGATTCAATTGAACTCCTATAATATATTCATATTTTAATAACATGTCCTACCACTCTGTGAAAGGGTCTTACTGTTGCTTTATTATTCCCTCGTATATTTTCAATTTCTTCCTGCTTTAGGAGGAATTTCCTTATCCTTCAGAAACCTCTATTGAAATACTACAGTATCACAGTATGATCGCGTAAGTCTGTTACTTTCACTTTCTTTGTCACAATCTTGACCAAGACCATCAGAGATTTATTTAGTAGCTAAGTTTGGATATTGTCAGATCAAGAGGAAGAATCTTGCAAAGTAAGAAAGGAGAAATACGGCGAGGCCTCCATGGGAAAAGAGGAGGGGAGAAAGGAGGAATACAAAAAGCTCCATCAGGAAATCGAGGGAAAGACAACTAAATTTGCAAAAGTATCGGTCTCTATTAGATGTCTGGAAAGAAGAAGAACCTGAAGAGGGTAGAGAGAGTTTTGATGAAAAAAGAAATTTTGATGGTACTAAAAAGAAGATGACAAGCATAATGTTGACTGTGAGAAAATGAATAACATCTGCAAAAAATGGTGCCACCATCTCTCTGTCACTTGTATTCACTTGTGGAGTACCCCGTACCAAAGCTGAAGAGACATATTATGAATTGAAAGTAGCATTTAAATGGATATAAAATGGAAACTACCCAGGGAAATATGGCAAGATAGATAGAAGTGCCTCACTTAAAGAACCTGAAGAGTCATGTATTAGGTCATAATCACACTGACCTGGAAAATGTTAAGAACTGTCTTGCTTCTAAAAAAAAGGTGACTCAGGGAATCTTAGCAACTGTTGTCTCATGATTCTCCTTTCACAAATCATATGATCCTTTATCAAAAAGTCTTAAAGAATTATGTATCTTAAAAATTGGAAGATTTTCATCTTAGCTTTTTAAAATGTGAAGTATTGGTACCTTTAAGATAAACATTTCTTGTTTGTTCTTGGGTTGCAAGAAGGTATTCAACTTGGTGTTTTATTTTACTAAGCCCTCATCACATATTTTAAAATGATGGAGTTAGCCATCCACATAGACAGAAGAATATGTTTAGTTATGTACTCATTCCTTGCATAGAATCAGCAAAAGAAACAAAACAATTCAAATGGAACATCTCCTCCATGGCTATACATCACTCAGTCAATAAGCACTTATTAAACACATACTATGTAAAAGTGCTGTGCTAAGTAAGCACTGGGGGTTAAAAAAAAAAAGAGGCAAAAGACAGTTCCTACCATCTTGGAGCTCATAATCTAATGAGGGAGACAAAAAAGCAAACAAATTTGTGCAACCTAGCTATATACAGTCTTCAGATTCTCCTAGTCCAAGGCTGCTTACAACTAATTTATAGGTATTCTCCGGATCCAGGAGTATTAGATTCAACTATTTTATTCCCACCATGGCCTTTCCCAATAATGGTCAAAGAAATATAGGAAATATAACACATTTCCCAAGTGATGTTCAGCTCATGGTCGCTAGAAGCATCCGTGTACAGATTTTGGGGGTACAGGGTAGGAGGGCCTTTGAGAGTTAGGACAGGTTCTCATTGATACTGCTTTTCCACAAATAGTTTTGTTGCAGGCAGCAACTTTCAATACTCTTTGACTGTAAAGGGGTAGAGCCAGGATGGTAGAACAGCAAGAGGAAGTATAGCAAGTTCCCTTCCCCACGAAACTCCTCAGGACAAATCTAGAAAATGCACCAGATAGAATCTTGATAGGGAAATCCAAGAAAAAGCTGCAAGAGGTCATTTTTTTCTAACTCAATTTGGCATAGGGAGGCAGACAGAGAGGTCTGTGAATACTGAGGAAAGAGTACGGCCAGGAACTTTCCAAGCACAAGGGAAAGGCTGTAAATGTGAACAAGAAAAGGTCCTAGACTCCTACTGGGGGCCCACGATGGCAGCTTTATTATCTTCTGTCTAGTTCTGGGTCACAGATCTAGTGTGGGCTGAGGAAGGTACTTGTGCTTAGGGGTGTTCAAGGTAGAGAATGGTTGTAGTTCATCCGTGGGATACAGAGAGAGGAGTAAGTTCAGAAGCAAGCAGCAGCAACATGACTCGGAACACAGGGAGTTGTCCAGTTTCTAGCACAATCTGAAGCCTACAGAGGAATGATCAGGACAGGAATCACAGATCAAAGGGGAGCCTTCGGTTCTGTCCCTCAGAACCAACAGCACTATCCAGCTCACTGATAGTGGCTGAGTCTGTAGCAGTCCACTATTTCACAGATGTAAACCTAGGTCAGAAACTTGCAGAGCTCAGATGAGGGTCAGTCGGTGATCAGACTTTGCCTGGGATCAGGCCACTTTGGCAGCACTGAAAGCTTGCAGGCCCCAGTTTGAGCTGTGTTTGAGATCCTGGAATTCAGCAACGGGCCAGCCCAGCTGTTCCTTCCAGAAGGGTGCAGAGCCCAGCCCTAATATTGAGCAAAAGTCAGGAAGCGACTGGAAGAATGAGCAAGCAAACAAACAAAAAAAGGAATCACACCATTAAAAGCTATTGTAGTAACAGGGATGCTCAAGACACAAACCCAAAAGAAGAAAGTGATTCCAAAACACTTAAAAACGAAGCCTCAAAATAAAACACATTCTTGTGTACCAATTCATATAGAATTCCTGGAAGGGGTAAAGCAAGAGGTTTTTTGGGGGGGGGGTGTTAAGAATTTTTTTTTTTTTAAATTTCAAGGAAATGAGAGAACTAGAAGGGAAAAAATGGAAAAGAAATGAGAACTGTAGAAAAAAGAATTGGTAAGAGAATTAACAGCTTGGCACAAGAGGTACAAAACCTTATTCAAAAAACACACTTCTTGAAAATTGGAATGGACTCAACAAAAGCCAGTGACTCCATGAGATAACAAAAAATATTAAAACAAAGTCAAAAGACGGAAAACAATAGAAGATGTGAGGTATCTCATAGCAAAAATGACTAATCTAGGAAACATCTAGGATAACAAATTAAGAAAAAGTGGACTATCTGAACTCCATGACCAACAAAAAACCCAACATCACATTTCAAGCAATCTTAAATGACAACTGCCTAGATTTCTTAGAACCAGAGGGCAAAGTAGACATAGAAAGAATCCACCAATAATTTCCTGAACGAACCCCAAAATGAAAACTCAAATCCAGAACTTCCATGTCAAAGAAAAAAATACTTCAAGCAGCCAGAATATGTATGTGTGTAGATACATGCATATATATATATATATACACATACATATGTATATATACACAAGTGGCCATATACGCATATATATAATACTAGTGGAATACCCCTCATGGGTAAGGGTATACATATATACACACGCATGCATACTATGCTACCCTATGGGGTATTTGTATGTGTATATGTATATAAACATATGTATACATATATGTATATACACCTGTATCTGTATCTACCCCTCTAATTATTGCTAGTTTAGGGATTCCATCTTAAGGACTTAAAACTAAAGCTGCTTATTTGGTTAGATGCACAATTAGGTTACATGCACTAGTTTTACTTCTTACAAAATGCTGGCTATACAGAAGACCAACACAAATAGCAAATAAACCTATTTATCCATGCAAATAGTAAATTGAAATCAGAGGAGTTATATGGATTAAAATATACAAGAAAATGTATAAAAGTGACTGAGCTCTTTAGGTGAGAGCAAGAGGAAATCTCTTCTCAACCAAAAGAGAGGGTTTGACCTCACCCTAAGGATAATCTTCAAAGTCTTTTAGGAGGTAAGTTAGGAATCCTGGACATGTTGAAAAGCCAGCATCCCCTGAATATCTACAGTTTCCAAAGTCTTTCAAAGTCTCTCTTTCATTGAGCACGTCTCAGATGAACTCTTATCTTTCCCCCAGGAAACTTTAAGAAGTGCTTATTGACTTGACTTTCTTCCTTCAATTTAAATCCTGTCAATTCCCTTTTGGGAGCAGGGCAAGGGAAATCTTATGCCAAATGGTAGGCATGTATATGTAAATGTCCTTCAATCTCACATTCTAATATATAGTTTCTAAATATGAGTATTCAGAAGCAGTTAGGTGGCATAGTGGATAGAGCATCAGCCCTGGAATTAAGGGGACCTGAGCTCAAATCCAGCCTCAGATACTTGCTAGCTGTATAACCTTGGACAAGTCACTTAACCTTGTTGCCTCCAAAAGAATTGGGTCTTTATGAGTTAAATTTTGCTTCCTTTTAGTCCTATCCACTTTTCTAAACTGCATTTATATGCTTTTCTCCAAATCCTTCTCATTAACCTTTTCTCAACTACCCAGAGCTCTTCACTTTCAGCTCACTCTCAGGTCTGCTTCTGCCCCCCACCAGCTACTTTACCCACTTAAGGATGACTCACCTTTGAGACCTGCTAGTGAGCTGGTGAGTTTGTCTGGAATTTTCATATTTGGAGAATCCTCAAAAGCTCATTTCACTTTCAACTCATTATCCATCTGCTTCTGTACTAGCTGCGTTGTCCCCATGCAGGGGGAATATGACTTTTCCCATCCCTCCTTTTTTCAACCCCTCTTTATGTTTTATCTTCCCCCATTAGAATATAGTTCCTTGAGAGTAGGGACTGTATTGTTTTCATGGTTTTTATATCCCTACTTACCACAATGCCTGTTACAGAGTAACCGATTAACAAATACTCTATCCATCTATGTCATTGCATGCAGCAAAGATACCATATCTTTAATAACTTTCTCCTTTAATGTGTCTTTTGGGGATAATATGAATATGTGACTTCTGCTTAGGGTTGTAGGTTGGATTATTAGAAGACCTCTAAAAATCCTTCTAGCCTTGGATCTTTTCACCAGCCTAATTCAGATCAAGAATCATCTTCCAACTAAGATCTTGTATTTTTCAAACAGGCACATTAGGAGCCTTAGGTGAAAAAAACCTCACAATTACAGTATAAGATTTTCTTCCCTGATTGACAAGAATCAAGAGCCCTAACATTCAGCTTCTTTACACATGATAAATTTCTCTCTGTATTTCACCTCTTTTCGCATAGGTCAAATATCCCTATTTCTTTTCTCCAAGACCCACAAGATGCCTAACTTTCTTCAGTCCTATACTTTTTTTGTATTACATAATCTTATTTTAGATTCTGCTTTCTTTTCTGATTTTAATCATCTCTTCAAGACTTTCTTGGATTTCCCTCTTTTTATCTCCTCTTTTTCTATAATTTATCTTAAAAATCTATATTACTTTCCCCTCTTATATTCTGGGACTTAGTTCCATCTCCATTACTCCTGTTATCCTTATTGTCTGGGGCTTTTTCCTCCATTAATTTCTCTAGCTTTTCTTCCCTCTTTGGTAGATTTCAGCTGCCTCTTGGGATGCAAGAGAACCTCTTTTTTCCTCATCAAAAGGAATCAGCTTGCTGTTTTCTTGGGGCACCTGTTGCTTCTCCCTCCCAACTTTCTTTCCTTTTGCCTTTCCTTTCACTAGCACCTGAAATCCATCTCCCTTATTTTCCTTCCTCTCTGCCTAAAGTCTCTTTGTAGGGTTGTCCCTTCCTCTTATAGTCCCAAGAGGTTTCCCTGCATTCATTTGGGCAGATATTATCAGCTCTGTTGTTTCATTTTCTCCTTCTTTCCAGTCCCTTAGAGCTAGCCCAGCTGTGAGCCTATCTTCCTTTTGTCATCCCATACTCTAGGAGAGTGTGCCATTCTTATAGATATGTCCTTCTCCACAAAGGTTATACACAATCCTGTTTTTTATAAAAATACTGCTCACTTCACACCAGAAAACCCCTTTCCTGACTACACATTACCAATCACATGGTTTCTTAAGTAACATCTGTAGCATACATTGGGCTGTCTTCTGACTGACTATATGTCTTGTCCCAAATTCACAGTATCTCAGAATTGGAAGGGACCTCAATAATCATTTAGTCTAACTCATGCTGGATCAAGGAACCCTTCTATGATATATCTGGCAAGTGGTCTTAGAGTATTTGCTTGGTGACCTCATGCGAAGGGGAACTTCCTGAGACAGACCATTCTACTTTGGGAAAAATTTAATAGCTAGGAAGATTGTCTTTACATTTTAATAGATACAGAAAGGTCAGAGACAGATAGAAAATAGGCTATCACATCTTTCTTTACAACTTCAAATATTATGTTCTCCCTAAGTCTTCTCTTCTGTAGGCTAAACATTTCCAGTTTTTCCAATCAATTCTCATATGTTATGGACTTGAAGCCTTTAATCACCTTGGTTGCCCTCTTTATACTTTCAGGTTTAACATCTCTTACAATGTATGGTACCCAGAACTAATGACAATAGTCAATAGCCTTGCACTCTCCTTGATTCTTCTCAGTTAATTCATCCTGACTCCTCTTTTGTGTCTGGACTTCACTACACTGACATCCATCTACTGGGTCTCTCAGTTCAGCTATCCCTTCCTTTAAGGTCAGAAACCCAGTTTAGATTTTATCATACCCCTTGGCTGATGTAAATATCCCTAGGGCTCCATTTCTTCAAACAGAAAAGAGATTTAGGGTCACTGTGCTAAGGAAACTAATTTGTACCTCATCCCAGCATCCCCATTATGTTCTGTGAATAACAAGGGGGCCGTACTGGCTCCAGAATTCTGAAAGGCTGTTTTATGCAAATGGCAGCTACCTCAGATGGCTATAGAATCCCAAGAGAGGCTGTTTGTTGGCCCTCTTCCCACTTTCCTCAGCAATACAAAATAGCCTATCTCTATCTGTCTCTGACCTTTCCACATCTATTAAATTTCATCATCATTGGTGTGACTTGATGTTTTAGCCTGTTGAAATCTTTTTGAATCCTGATTCTTTCATCCAGTATATAAACTACCTCTCATAGCTTTGTATCATTTGAAAATTTTATAATTACACCATCTATACCAAAGATCATTGACCTTTTTTGTGTGTTATGGACTCCTTTTGCAATCTGGTAAAGCCTATGGAACCTGTGTCAGATATCAGAAAGCTAGAAAAATGGGCTAAATCTAAAAGAATTATATTGAAAAAATTTTTTAACCTTTAATTAAAAAAATTAACTTCATGTATTAGGTGCTTAAGAAATAGCATTTCACACAGTAGGTGCTCGTTGTCTTGACAAGTACAAGATGGAAAAGACATATAACAATCAGAAAAAATATTGAGATTTTAGTGGATTGTCAGAGTGAATACAATCTTAGGCTTTAGTGAAAAATGTTGTATCCAGAACAAGAGAGATAACAGTCCTGTTATACTCTGCTCTTGTCAGATTATATCTGTGGTATTGTGTTCAGTTCTGGTAGCCATTATTTAATAAAAACGTTGCCAAACCGGAGTATGTCCAGAGAAGGGGAAAGGGGGACAACATGGTGAGGTCTTAGGGATCATGCCATCATTTGAAGAAACAGCATGTATAGCCAAAAGATAATAAGACTTATGGACACCTTCTAACATTTGCAGTGCTCTTATATATGGTAGTCTTTTTTGACTTGTCCCCAGGTTGCACAACTAATCTATGGGTAACAGTTGTGTCAAGGAAGATTTAGATTTGGTGTAAAGAAAATAATTGTCATTTTAATAGTTAGACCTGCTCCAAAGAGAAGGCATTCTTGGTGATCAGTAGAATCCCTTCACTGTTTTCAAGTGAATCGTTGCTAGTTGAGAGTTCAACCTCAGCTATGGGTTGAACTAAATGGCCTCTGGTTTCCCTTTTATCTTGGTGACCCTGTAGAACCAATAATTTATTTTTGACATAAAAACATAAAAAGTCCCAGATCACATAACCCACCCACTTCACTCACAATATAATCTAGTAATGATTGGTCACCAACACTTGGTCATTTACTTTATATGATCCGATGGTCTTACTCTAACAGAAAACAATGGCTAGAGGGTCAGTGACTATGTAATCTTGTCAAAGCCTTTAAAAATAAATCATCTTGATTCACTGCATCCTGACAGACAAAAGAATAACATTTTCCTTGGAATTTCCCTTGCTCTGTGACAATTCTTATTTGCTGCAATTTTCTTCATCTTTGTAACAAATTTGAAACTGAAAGTTAAAGCAGAAAAGACAGAGACAGATAAATGTCATTGATTTATCTGTGCACCAACTACCATTTGGCATGAATGTTTTTTCTGTGAACAAATTTCCTTCTAGAGGTTATTCTCTTTAATGTTCATAGCAGCCTAATACTGTACTTGTTAAAGATGAAGATAAAATTGAGTAAATGCAAAATATATGGTATAATTTCAGGAAAAATGCATTTGAAGTATATCATGTTTTGCTGGCTCTGTCCATGTGCTGTCTTTCCTTCATTTCCTGATTTATATGTCCAGTGGAACCTATAACTACCAATTTTCTTCAAAGCATTTTAGGGATAGTCAAGGATTAATCCTTACAGCCCTCTTTAAAACGTGTTCCTATTATCTCTCTTTTTTAAAAAATAGAATCTTAAGTGGGAAAGTTAATATGCTAACTGACTTGTTTAAGGTGGTATAGGGCATTGTGTCAAGTGAAGATCAGAGTGAGGAAGTATCTAGCTTGAAATTCAGTGCTTAAATTTTTCCCCCTGCTCCATAAAGAGCTGGTCTCAGCAAAATATTTACCTTACAATAACAGTTGTATTCAGAATGCTAGTGATAAGTGCTGGACCTGTGATTTCATTGGTATAAGGAACTCACTCTACTAAGACAGGTCAATACTTTCTCTGCAACTTATAATCTTAGTGTTATCTAGAGCACTGAGAAGGTAAATGACTTGTCTGGGGTCACACAACTAGTATGTGTCCAAGGCAAGACTTGAACTCTGTTCTTTCTCCGTTTTGAGGCAAGCTCTTCATCCTTTATGCTATGCTCCCTCTCTTGTGAGCAAGAAAACTAACAAAGATATAATAAACATCAAGTGTTTTTAAAATCAAGCCATATACACTAGTTCTGGTTTCATCTCTCAAATACACAAAGGAATTTGTGATCTCCTTGATTTGGGAGCTCCTTCCAGTGATGAACATCATAGCTCATTCTAGGTGCCTGTTCACTGTGGTTCTTGTCTATGTCCTGTCAGAAATTCTTCAAAGGGGTTACTCTAACATCAGGGGGATCTCCTTTGGTCCTTGGGTGTGGGGAGATAGAAAGACTTTTTTTCGGTGTTCATATTGCCAACACTTAGCAAAGTTAGCATAGTAGGTATTTCATAAATGCTAGTTAATTGACTCAGTGGTTGCCGGACTGTGTTGCTCCAGGGAATTTCCTCATCCAGGACCTACCATCACCCATAGAATCGTAGCTCTGGACAAAAACCAAACAAAACAGAAAACACCCAACAGTACTAGGAATATTTGGTCATAATTTACACAAACAATATATTCAAATTATTTTGTGTTTGCCTTGCAAATTATTAAAATGCAAAAATCTCAGGACTCACCATTACACTGGCTTCATTATTTCACAGCATAACAATGATTTTACTCTGGCCCCCACTCTGAGGGCCGGATGTGTTATGTTTCACCCCTACCCCAAGGTTCTTCAGTACACATAGTAAGCACTCAGTTTTGTTGTGATGAAACTATTTCCCAATAATCCTTCCCCTCCACCTCAAGTATTTGTCCTTAAAAAACAAACAAACCCCTGCTTTTATGAATTCAAATCACCTGGCCCATCTAAACTGCAGTTTTGTGTATTAAAAGAATTGGTGGACACTGAACCACTGTCAATGATTATTGAAAGATCATGGTGAATGGAACTGGGGAAGGGGAGAAGGTCTCCTCTGTCATTGGCTAAAACCCCCATGAATTGTGTTCCCTTTATTTTAGAAGGCCAAGTACCCCAGTTTTATTTAACTACTTAACAGACAAGATTAGCTCTTATAAAGGAACATTTACTTCAAGTTATAACAAATGTAAACATACCTTCCCTCGCCCCACCCCCCAATACCTGGGGCATAATCACCCTTATACCATCTCAGTCTCTGTGAAGAGAGGGGCATTAGGTTCACAGCTTTACTCAGTTCCTACCTTGCCATAGTCCCTGTCAAAATCATGTCCAAAGCCCCAAATCTTGCATTTCAGGACACTTGCCTCTCAGGGTTTTGGATTAGATCTCAGGCCCTTTCCCTCTACTGCACAGGGTACACTTCATTTAGTGAATTAAGGGAGAGAGAGAGAGAGACAGAGAGAGAGAGAGACAGAGACAGAGAGAGAAAGTTTAAAATTTCAAATTGAAGCAGTGTGAACTATGAGGACTAATATTTGTGTTTAGTAAGTGCTAATTTAATTCATACATAAAATATTTTATTGAATTTGAATATCTCGAAAATGAAAACATTCTTCTTTTAAAGTTGTTAATTGTCTTAAAACTAAAGAATGAATCAATAATAGAAAATGTTTCATCAGTAGTTTGATTTAGTAGTTGCCTAAATTGTCCCTTTTGCAGACTTTTCAGTTTCATTAAAATTCACTTGTGAAATGGAATTTTATGAATCTCTGCCAAACATCCTTATGTTTAAGACTTTTCCTATTTCTATATCTGCTGCTTCATGGGAAAGAAACTTTTTGTAAATCAAATTAATTTTTAAAAAATGTTGGTTTATTATGAGCAACAGTAGATTAATGTTGAACATGAATACAAGAAGATCAATTTTGATGAAGTTGATGGGGTTACGTGCCCATCATTCAGTTTCAGAAGCTGAGACCTTTGCCTCTTTTCGTCAAAAGGAATTTGGCTTCCATTTGTTTACAGATCCCAGAAAACCTTTAAACTTTTAGATTCCTTATTGACTCCCCTTATCTCCCTTCCAAAGCCTTAGCCTGGCCTTTTGATCTTATTCAGATGCGCCTTCCTCCCTAGCCCTAAAAAGAACCTGAAGCTTTTAGATTCCTTATACACTCCCCTTATTTCCGTTTTAAAGCCTTAGCCTTACCTTCTGATCTTATTCAGATGCACCTTTGCCCCTAGCCCTAAAAAGAAGGTTGTCTACCCGTCCCAGAAAACCCTTAAACTTTTAGATTCCTTATAGACTCACCTTATGTCTCTTCCAAAGCCTTAGCCTCGCCTTTTGATCTTATTCAGATACATCTTTGCCCCTAGCCCTAAAAAGAAGTTTGTCTACCCTCCCAGAAAACCCTTAAACTTTTAGGTTCCTTATCTACTCTCTTTATCTCCCTTTGAAAGCAAACTTCTGCCTTTCAGTTTCCTTCATTATCTATTCTCATTGTTTATTCAAATCTCTCAGACCTTCCAAACGGAATTCTCACCTGGACCTTTTTTTCAACCACCCCTCCCTTCCTCTGGTCACCCAAAGTTACTTTAAGTGTATTAAAGATCCACTCTAACCCCATTTAGATGCTGAGAATTTCTCATGCCCAAAAGGCTGAGACTCTCATGCCCGCTTGTCCCTATGGGCGTTACCAATGTTCAGGTTCCTGGGGAGTCTGGCCTATATGTTTTATCTCTAATAAACTTTTTCTCTGGCTGGAAGAAGATTTGAGTTGAATTCTTTCAGGCTCGGTGGTGCAATCTTGGGGTTTACCAGCACCCCCAAACCTCTAGACCTCTTCAAAGTCATTGACATATTTGTAGATGTTAAGGCTCAAAAACAGAAACTGTAATGTTATCATTCATTACTATGACAGACCAATAGGTAGGTATATTTTATTCCCTTTTAAAAATATATTAATGTAATTTAAAAGTATTCATCTATTACTTTTTACCTTTTTGTCTATTTAATATTTTATTTTTAATTTTTATTGGCATGATTACATGTAGGAAGTTTAATAATATTAAATTAAATTAAAATAAAAAATATTCACTATCTGAATAGCTTTTCTATTATTCATTTAATTTCAGGATTATTGCTGAAAATAATTTTGTCATATAGAAGAGAGATTGTTAAAAAACAACAACAACAACAAACAACCATCTGACCTCTGTCCTCACAACAATGAAATCATCAGTTCAGATTTCCCAAATTTGGTATTTGGGAAAATCACGCCCTGCCCCCCCTAAAAAGAACCCCAGTGGTTATTCAACTTTATTGCTATATTCTCATGATGACTTTGGTAGGAAATGGGCACTCATAGATTAGTAGACAGGCTTTTCAATGGTGGATTTTAGTTGCTTTATAACCATTATTTAAGTACATATAAACAACTACATGTATTTGATATGCATATGCACATATATCAATGAATCAGAAGATTTAAAAAAAAAGTAGGAAAAGTAGGAGGAGATTTAAATGTCGAACAAGAGGGAAGATAATGAATTCTGTTTTAAACATGTAGAGTCTGAGATGTCTCTGGGACATTCAGTTTGAAATGCTCAATAGGCGTTTGTGATGTGGGACTGAAGCTCGGGGAGAGACTTAGCTAGATACATAGACAGGGACCCATGAAGATGGCAGAGTAAGAGGAAGCAATACAACACAGCTCATCCTTGAAAAGTACTCCAGCTCTCAAAAGAATACAAAAGAGTAGTGATCAGAAATAATCAGAAGAATCCTCAGTGGTTCAGTTTTCCAGTACAAGTTCACAAATATGACCCACAGGAAAGTGACCAGGGGAGGAATTATGGAATAGGAGTGGAATGGATTACAGAGCAAGGTCCTGTCTCTTTATCCCTAAATAGGGGATTTCAGAGGCAAACCCTGGGAGAAGAAGAGGACAACAGTACTGATGAGGTCTAGATTCTTGGGGTTCTGGGACCCCAAAATGGCACAGTGGCTCTTGCCAGAAAGAATTTGACCCAAATCTTCTTTCAGCCAGAGACAAAGTTTATTAGGGATAAACCATACAGGCCAGACTCTTAAGGAATCTGAGCACTAGTGATGCCAGTAAGGATGAGCGGGCAGGAGAAAATCTCAGCGTTTATATGGGGGCCAGGTTGTATCTTATATACACTCAAATAATTTTGGGTGTCCGGAGAAGGGGCTGGGAGAAAGATCCTGAAGCTGGGGTGAGTTTAGGGAGAATTCTGAAGCGAATGTCTGGAAGTTGAATAGACAATGGCAATAGATAATGAAGGGAACTGAAAGGAAGAGTTTTGAATGGGGTCTGGATAAGATCAAAGGTGGGAAATATCTTCATTAGATTTTCAAAGGGAAATAGGGAGAATTGATAAGGAAAGGCCGTTGAGTGGAGTATAGCCTCAGGTAACCATTTGAGACTAGAGTGAGGTCAAAGAAAGTTTAAGGGTTTTCTGCAGCTGGTAGACAAATAGGACCCAAATTCTTTTTGGAGAAGGGGCAAAGGTCTCGGCTTGGGCACATACCCCATCAGTACTATTGCTCTGACCCCAGCAAAAGGATACTAGATAAGAAAGACCAGGAGCATAAAAGGCCATTACAATCCCACTGGAAGTGAACAGAACGTAGCTATAATACAGAAGTAAGGTTGGAAGAATGAGCAAACAAAAAAAGAGATGACAATCATTATGATGCTAAAGATGGCCAAAATATAAACCCAGAAGAGAACTCAAAATTCCTACTAGTAAAGGCTTAAAGGAATACACAGCTTAGCCACAAACTCAATGGAATTCCTAGAAGGAAAAAAACCAGCAGTTTTTAAAGAGTTAAAACTGATATTAATAATTAAATGAGAATGCTAGAAAAGAGCATTATAAAAGAAATGAGAGCTGTAGAGGACATGGAAAGAGAATTAACAGTTTGGCAAAAGAGGTACAGGACATTGCCACATTAACAAACTCTGAAACTTATAATGGACAAAATAGAAGTTAGTGACTTCAGAAACAATAAAAAACATTAAAACAAAATCAAACAGTTGAAAAAATAGAAAAAGTGAAGCATCTCATATCAAAAACAAAAGAACTGGACTATACAGATCAAGAAGAGAGAATTTAAGTATAATTGAACCACTTGAAAAACATGACCCCCCCCCCAAAAAAAAGACCTGGATATACATTTTTTAAAACTCATTAAAAAAAAACCCTGCCCATATATATTAGAACAGGAGAGAAAAATTAAAATAGAATGAATCCACAGGTCATCTCCTGAAAGAAACCCCAAAATATATATATAGATGTGAGTCATCTGCACAGATCATAATTACACCCATGGGAGATGATGAGCTTTGCAAGAGACTAAAGAGAAAAAGAGATGAGAACATAGGAGCTAGAGTCCAGGGATACACACAGAACTGGGGTGGGGGGGGGATGATTTAGACAGTAAGTCCACAAAGGAGACTGGGAGCAGTTAGACGGGTAGGAGGAGAACCAAGAGAGAGCATTGTCACAAAATCCCAGGAAGGAGGAAGTATCTAGGAAAAGAAGGTGGTCAGTAATAGCAAAATAAGAGAGGTCAGGAAGGAGAACTATTTTTCATCAGCAGCTTGGTTTTGACTCTACGGGAACATTGTGCCCTCTCCAGGAAATCTTATCACTGTGTTGATTGACTTTTTTTTTTTTTTTTTTTTTTGATACTCGACACCTTCAGAACTCCCTCAGTAGCGTCTCCTCTCTGGCTGGATGGCTGGAGGGTGGAGCAATGAACTCCTTCTGAAACCTTACTTTAAAGAGGACTCAGAATTTTCAGAATTTTCCAGGCAATTCTCCATTTTCTATCAGCAGCTTTGCTTGATTTTGATTCCATGGAACATCATACTCCCTGGTGGCTCCATTGCTCTCTCCCCCTTCCCCTGTCCCTTCCCCTTTTGTCTCCCTGTCCTCCCTTCCCCCTCTCCTTTCCCCATTAGACTATAAGCCTCTTGAGGTCAGAGATTGTCATTCTTTTTCTTATTTGTACTCCTAGCACTTAACACAGTGCCTGGCAAGTGTTTATTGAATTGAACTGAAAAGAAGATAAGGACTGAGGAAAGACCATTAAATGCAACAGAGAGGTAACAGTATTATAAGTAATTCTTGGTAATAGGGAGGATGGGGATAGGAAGTGTCACTTGATTTGAATCATAAAGTTAGAAATTCTATGAGGCAAATGTTGAGGATGGGGCAGGGGGCATTTCCTGACTGCAAAGGTACATAGATAAGAGATGACCTGTCACATGGGGTAAGCAGCAAGTGGACAAGTTTGGCTGGAGTCATGAATGCATAAAAGAGAGTCATATACAAGAAGCCAAAAAAAGAAGGCTACATACAAACTGTGAAGGGCATAAAACAAAAAAAACAAAAAACCAAAAACAAAAAACGGAGTTCGTATATCATCCTCTAGCATGAGGGCGTCAATGGAGCTTTCTTGAGCTGGGTGATGTCCTGCTTTTGAGGAATGTCAATTTCTCTTATGTGTGGAAGATGGATTGGGGAGAAAAGAAAAGGTAGGGAAAGGAGGTGGAAGTTAAGAGGCTTTTTCAACCATTCAGGCAAGAGGTGTTGAAACCCTGAAATAGTGCATTGTCTGTGCGAGAAGAGAAGGGGATAGAAGTGACTGATGTTGTGGAGGGAAAATTGACAAGGCTTGACATCTTATTGGATATGAGGAGTGAATTAGAGTAAGGAGCTGAGGATGATTCTCAGGTTGCAAGCCTGAGTGACTAGAAAGATGGTGGATCTCTCAACAGAAATAGGGAAGTTAGAAAGAAGTGAAGGTTAGAAGAGGTTAAGGGGCGGGCAAAGATAATGAATCCTGTTTTGGACATATTGAGTGTGAGATAGTACATTGAGCTGGAAATACGAAATAAGCAGTTAGTAATATGGGATTGTAGCTCAAGAGGGAGACTAGGAAGATTGCTGTTGTGGTTCAGTTGTTTCACTCATGTCCTATTCTTCTTGACCCCATGTGGAGTTTTCTTGGCAGAAATACTGGAGTGGTTTGACATTTTCTTCTCCAGCTCATTTTACAAATGAGGAAGCTGAGGCAAACAGGATTAAGTGACTTGCCCAACGTCACACAGCTAGTAAGTGTCTGAGGCCAGATTTGAACTCAGGAAAAAGAGTCGTCCTGATTGCAGGCCTGGCACTCTATCCACTGTACCACCTAGCTGTCCCTAAAGAGATTATATATGTATATCCATCCATCTATCCATCCATCTATCTATCTATCTATCTATCTATCTATCTATCTATCTATCTATCT